>NW_002476559.1:1682479-1901653 GCF_000189635.1 Tetrahymena thermophila SB210
ACTTGATTAAATCAAATATTTTGGTGAATAACATGAAGTACAGAAAGTTGCTTTTTTAATTGAAGAAATATTTTTTTAAATTATAATTCATAGAAAAAATATTTATACATGAGCTACTGCAGGTTTTGCAGTTACTATTACAGTCTACACAAGTTGTAGGATTGCTTAAATAAGTAGTAGTAGGACAAGTTAAGACACATGAAAAGTTATACAAAAAATATGAGGCTTGACAAGAAGTGCATCCAGATGCATTACAAGCTAGACAATTAGAAGAGCACTATTGATTAGTTGAAATAATGTATAAAATTAATAAAAAACATATTGAAAAATGTTTGAATTTACAAAATCAACAAGAACAAAAATATTGCTAAGACCAAAAGACTCTGTCTTTACATCAGAAACCAAATTATTGTAAAAAACTAAGTTTAAAGAATTAGAGCTATGAGTTATATTCACAGTCTATTATGTTTTTAGATCATTATAGCTACCATAACCACAAATATTATTATTTCCATCACTAGCAGCAAGCTTTACCTGCTACTTTATCTACCCATCTACTTAAACATAAAAATATTCATTATTCCATTAGTCAATTTTCCAAAGAGTATAATCTATCCTAACAGACCAATGAGGAGCTCTAAATAATTTTTAAAATAAATAAAAAATTTTTTTTAGAAATATATAACAAACACACTCTTTGTCTATCTGTATATAAAAGTAGATTAATAACAGTAATTTGACAAAACAAAAATTTAATTAATTAAGTATTTTGATAAATAAAAATAAATTGAGAATTTTTATGAAATAAATTATTTTTACAGTCCACTCCAAACTCTGCTAATGCTTGCACCTTATCCAGAGAGCCAAAATCCTCCTAATAAATGATTTTAACCGCAGTTAGTAGTTAATGCGCCACTTGAGCCAAAGGTTGTCTTAAACCCTTTAAAGTTGCTAACAGTTAGACCTAAACCTGTTATTTCACTCTAGCCAAAGTAGTTAGTAAATAAACCATTAAGCAAATATTATCCATCTTTAGTTTTTAATATTTGATTAGTAACAAAATAGTAAATAATTTAAATGATTATCATTTTTGAGATTAAATAAAATATTTAGATTAAAAAGTATATAAAGTGGAAGAAATTCTATTTGAAGTATTTAATTAAAAAAAAGTAACAAAAGAAATAATTGCTTATTTTACTTATTAATGCTGTAGAAAAATCAACACAAGTATTAGAAACTGGAGAAGAAGTTTATGGACAAGAAGATACACATTAACCTTAGTAAAGATAATAACTTGATTTGCATGATGTGCAAAGCTATGTAGATGAATTATATGTTTAGCAGTTTATGGAGTAATCAGTAACACATTTATTAGAGGTATTACTTTTTATAAAACCAGTAGGACAATTAGCAACACAAGAATATTAGTATTAAAAATATCCACTTGAGCAAGTACAAGTGCTGCCACTTTTAATAGAATTAGTAGGACAAGTTAGACATTGACTCTAAGTTAAATAAAAAAGTTAAAATATTTTATATAGTTGCATTGATAGTTTTTAACAAATCTTTGAATGAAAAAACAACTATTAATCAACACAAAAAAATATTTATGCAATTTACTTTAGTAGGACCATTACAGGTAGCGCAACTATAATCGCATGTATCTAAATAGAGATAGTAATTTTTAAAGCCAAATCCTCTATTTAAAAAACTCCAATATGCGTTTGGTAGAAGCTAAACAGTTACTGAATTTGAGTTATGAGTAATATTTTTTTAATATAAAATAAGCTCGTCATAGTGGCTTACAAACCATAAAATATTATAGCATATGACATCACCATCATCATAATTTTTAGTATAGGTATCTTGCAAATTTCCATCAATAAATATTTAAATTTGTTATCCACTGCTTTGATCTACTCCACCATAAAGTAAAAGATCAAATCTTAAAGAAAGGCTCCAGTGTGGAGGCAGTAGGTTATATGTTATTTACTATGGATTTACTTAAAAAACTCCATTAAAATTTTAATTTCCTACCCAATCCACATATTATGAACTTGATGTGCAAGTACTTATAGTATTTTATGACCATCCATTCGTACTTTAGTTTGGATCAACAAAATCTTATGAGACTAGGTATTCGACTTTTTATAATAAAGGGTTGAGTTTAAGGTTCTTTAAACTAAATAAATCTACCTTATCTTGTGAATATAACAAGTGCAGAAAAATAAATGAGAGAGAGTAAATACATGGTTAGATTGATTATTTTTATAATTAGAGTTACCAAATTTCTTTTTTGATAGTTTAAAAAATTGGATATCTAAGAAATCTGAAAAAAAATAAAAAATTATAATGAGTTATTTAGATCGATTACAGGTTTTTGATAAAAAATAGTAAAGGAATAAATAATTCAACTAATAATTTGTGTTATTTGCAATTTCAAAAAAGGAATTAAACAATACTTTCTTTTTTTCAATTAGGTATAATTACATTTTGATGATATTTAATTATAATGCAGCGGGGAAAATAATACTTACTTGATTTAAATATATGACAAATATAAACAATTTATACGCAAATAAGCTCAATTTGCGTCATAGTTTGAAACTCTGAATAACTAAATTCCACAAATATTCACAAATAATAAAACAAGAAAGATAGAAAAATAAATAAATATCAACCCATACATAAATTGAACGTCATATTTGTTAAATTATTAATCTTTTAAAAATCCAATAAAATAATAAAAACAGAGGTTTTTTGGCAAAAAAGAAGAAAACTTACACATTTAAATATTAAATGTTTTTTCTTTAATTGATGGTGAATGTAGAATGAAATTTGTGATACTATCTATCATTTGTGATACTTTAAAAAATTTTTAGCACCTTATCATACTATGAAGATCTCTTTTCAATAGCTCAATACTACTATTTTTTCAGATTAATGTATCTAATATTATACGAAATTTAAGAATTACATCCAGTTATTTCATTTATTTAGTTTTTTATTTTGATAACTATTTTATTTGCTTTCAATATTAATAATAAAACTGAATTATATTGTTGGTAGTATTTAAACTGAAGCAATTTTAGAAATCCTTTGTTTTAATTGAGAAATCGTTTGCCAGAAAATTTTTCAGATGAAAATGAAGAATAATTTCTAAAATTTTGTAAATATCAATTATTTTACCTGAAAATAAGATAATAGGTTTGTGTAAGTTGTTGTTTTCAATTTTTCTTGAAATATTAATTTTTACAATCTTTGCTCTAAGTAAAAGCCTTTTATTTATATAATTTGATATTTACTGGGTGTTTATTTCGATACTCTTTAATTAATACTATTTTCTATCCACAAATTTGCACTTTAAATTAATAAATTTGAAGGTAATTGTTGTGAGATAATAAAAAGAAAAAAATTAATCAAATTAGTACTACAACTTAAGTATAATATAAAATATTAACCTGAATTAAATGTAATCAAATAACAAATTTATAAATTTGTTAGTTTTTTAGTCTAGTTGTTTATAATAGTTGTAAAAAAATAATAACCTTTTATACAACAAAAAAATCTTTAAAAACACAATTTGTATAACAAAAATTAGAATATGCTAATTATAATTTTTTTATTAATTAATATAAACATTTTTTTAAATTTAAGAAATTTACTTGTTTAAAAAAAGAAAGAATATCATTTAAACAATCATTTTTGTTTCATGATTTGTTATAAAATAACGAAGAAATTTAAATACAATTACTCTCTTTACTTCTAAGCAAATATTTTCATTAACTTTATCGTTCATTCCTATGATGAAATTAATTATTATATAAAAAGTAAAAATAAAATAAGAATCAATATGAATCATATCTATTTATTCTTTAAGTATTTACTGAATATGATTATTGTTCTGTCTGTAATATAATTATTTACACTAAATTTTAATTATCAAAAACTTAAAGAAAAATAATTTAGAATTAAAAAAAATGGAATAGAATTTTCAAAATAAATAAATAATTAAAAACTCATAGTAAATAAGAAACTTTAGAATTTTTTATTATCTATAAAGCAAAATAATACAATTAAAAAGGAATAAATAAGCAGAAAAATAAATTTTTCTTAGATTATAAAAAATTGATAAAAACTTTTAAGTTAATTGTTTTAAGAAGATTTTTTTATTTTGAAGAAATAATATTTATAATAAATCGATCACTAAATAATAATAAATAAAGAAGGAAATAATAATTAAAAACATATGTGATAATTATTAATTATATTTAAAACATTAAAAAAGCTTAGAGTTTCAAGCAATTAATAGAATTTCAAATTTTTAACAAACAACCAACTATTTATTCATTTATTGTTTTTTTTTCTACTATACTTTTAAATGTTTATATGCTTAAAGAGTTCTTTAAGAGAGAGCTTTTTAGCTTAATTACAGAAATATTTTATCATGCAAAGAAACACATGTTAAGAGATTAGGGGAAATTCTCTTCTCCTTCATAATGGGAGTTTCGAGGCATATTTATTAGGACATTCTTATAAAATTTGTTTTAAATAGTGACATTTTCAAGCACTGTTGATGTTAGGACTCTTTCGTTGTTGTATGAAAGAAAACGTAAATTCGATTCAAATTTTAGATTAGAATCAGATTTTTCCAAATCAATGCTTGTTGTGGAGCTTTTCAGATTTACAAGATTTATAAGCATAGAATATTCATAATCTCCTGAGATGTTGAAGAAGTAATTGTCAAACACATTTATATTGTATGCTAGATCAGGTGTGAATTTTATTTCTCCTGTTTTGATTATTTCTTATTTTTTTAAGGTGACAATTGAGATATTTTTGTTTTTTTTAACTTGTTTTTAAGACTATTATGAGTATTCTTTGAAGCTTTTCATATCATCAAATATTAACTGTTGTAGATTATCATATGAGTCTTGGTGATTTTAAATATTCTGCTTTTGGATCTCATCTAAACTTTAGAACGAGCTAGTCTTTGTTGTGTTCTAAGAAAATTACTCATCTTCAAATATTTTAAAAAAAGCAATCTTTTTTGGGAAAATCATCACCAAAAACTCATACTCTGAGATTTTTTTGACTCTAGTAAAGAGCTAATTTCCTGCTATTCTTTTTTAGATAACTAAAGGATTGTCTACTCTGGTTATATCAAACATATTTATTGTTCCTTTGGAAATGCTCAATATGTATTTATCATAAAGTATGGTCTCCAGCCCATAAACCTAAGATGAATGGTATCCCTTCAGCCTTTGAAAAATTTTTCCAGTAATGATATTCCAAACAACTATTTTTTTTCCAACTCCAGCTACTAAAAATTTTCCATTTTAGAATGTAATCAACCTACAAATTTACTTTCTATTTGAAAAAGTCCTTTTGCGTTTTAAATTAACATCTATCTATGAATAAAATAAATCTTAATTACTTGATTGTGTTTTGCTATTTTTATTACCAAACTAGTTTATTTGATTTTCTATTAACATTTATTCTTCATTAAAATACTGATTATTAACACCTCGAAGATTTCTACTAACTTAACTAGAAAATTGATTGTTTATTTAAACAATATTCTAATTTATAGATTCAATAGATTTAAAATTTCTATTTTCAGGTAAGGTTATCTAAAGCTAAAATTCAATTATATTTCCATCATATCCAGAGATAAAGAAATAATCAGATCTTCTTGGGTCTTTCACTAAAACAACTAGCCCAAATTAAGAAATCTTTTGAGTAATTATGATTTTTGTTTTCTAAATATCAAATACATGGATAATTCCTTCTTGCGTGCCAAATACCAAAAACAAATTATACATGTGTATTAAGTTTGTTGTAATATTTAAATTTAAAGGAAACTGATATTTGAAAATTAATTTGTTTTCAAAGTTTTCCTCAAACATTATGTTTTTAATGTATTTTAAATCAACATTAATGTCAAATCTATTAATTTATTCAACTATTTCCTAAATCTTAATGCAATAATTGCTACTAAACTCTGATTTCTACTTTTTGTTCAAAGCTTAATTTCTTTCTAACTTCTACTTGATGTTTAAAAGCATTGCTTTCATTTCGTCTACATTATATATGTCTTTCGATTAAAGATTATGCATTTTCTGATCAAAGTTCAATTGAATTTTTTATTTCTTATTCTATTTCTAGCTTAAGCAAGCATTACACAAATATAAAAACTTACCAGTTTAGCTTAGGTCTATATACTCGAAAACCTATTAATGCTCTATACATATTTATGACAACTAAATGCTACTTTGCATAATTTCAACTAATTGATTTTGAATTATTGAATACTTATCTATCTATTTTTTTTATCTTTCAAACAAACAATAGACTCCTATCTAATTTAATAAAAAATTTCTTTTAATTAATTTACTAACAATTTAAAATAGTTGATTGTATATGTAATTATTTATTTATTCATCAATTTCTACTTAAAATAAATCATAAAGCTTCACTTATACGCATACATGTCGAGTTAAATTTAACTTAATAATATAAAAAACTACAACATCAAATATTTAATCCAATTTGAAATTGCTTCTTTTTTAATTTGAAAGCATTAAAAAGATTATTTGTAAAGTTCAAAAATATTTTTAAAAGCTTTTTTTGAATGAATATTTTTTCAAAAATATCTTGATTTGCTATTTTTTGGTTATTAATTTATAGTATATTCTTAATTTGAGAAATAGACAAAATAAATTTTACTATCCTCTTTTTTGTATTTGATTATAAAATCATAATATTGATTATCTTACAATTTATTGAAATATATTTTTGTATCATATCATAAATATAAAAATTTTTATTTAAAAAATTTTGAAATAATTTTTAGTTTTTGGGAAATTTGTGAATATTTAATGAATTAAAAGGTTTATAATAGCCGAAGATGGATAAAACAAAATGAATTTTTATTCAAATTATATCAAAAATACTTTAAATTAAATAATTAGGATAAGATTTATAGTAAACATTTTTATTTTATGTTTCATGTAATGGTTGCAAATTTTATGAAAAATGATAATAAAACTTAAAAAAAAAACCTGGAAGAAAATGTAGTAGGTTTGTAAGAATAAATACAATTTAACAGTTTATTTGCATAGCCCTAAACTTGAATTTAACTGCTTCTGTAAAGAGCATTATTTATTTATAAAATTTATAAAAGTAGTTAATAAATGTATTGTCTTTAAATAGCCATCAAAAATATTTATAAGTAAATATTTGGTAAAATTTATCAAAAAACAATTTTAATAAAAAAATAAAATGTGATGACAAATATTAATTTCCTATTATTAATAAACTTTTAGTTAAAAATCACAATTATATCATGAATAAATATTTAATTCAAAGTACCAATGACCAATGTAATTATCTTATCATTGTGAATCAGATAAAATATCATAAATATTTAAATGAGTAATCTTTGAAAAAGAAAATAATATGACAGGTAATATTTTATTTTTCTAAACTTAAATATATATAATTTTATACAATAAGAAAATATAGTAACATGAAAAAAAATTAAGTTTGCTTAAATTATTTTCATTCTTTAATTTCTACATATTATCGTTAACAAATAATTATTTTTCTATTAGTTTTTTCACTTTCTTTGCTTTGTAGGAATATTTTTATATTTCTGTTTTCTATCTGTTATTTAATGTTGTTTTTTGATTAAATAATTAATACCTTTTTTTAAAAAGATATTTACTTTTTTAAAAAACTTCATTCATTTTAAGTTTAGTGGATTAACTTTTATTTAATTAATAGTCATGAAATATTTTATTTATTTTAATTGTTATAAATTAATATTTAATAAATAAATAAAAAATAGAATACTTTGATAGCCATATGAGATATTTCATTTTTTTTAAGATTGTTATTCTAACTAATCATTTCTGTGTTACTCTATCATGTATATTGTTTGCTCATGAATTGGTTGTTCTAAAATTTCATCAACTTTTTTGACTTCAATATTATTTTTACTTACTTAAACTGATTTATCTAATTTTAGATTATTTTTAGCTGATTTTACTTGATTGGTTTAATTTTTTATTTTTTTTTATGTTACTTATTAGTATTCTTTCATTCTTTTGTCAATTTTTTTGTAACTAAATATAAATGCTATGAAAATAAATAAGGCAATCAGTATGGATGCGCAAATAAAACCAATAATAAGTAGTTAATTTAATGAAAATGACTAGTTATTTAAATTATAATATTAATTATTTTACTCTTTTTATTAGTCGTTTACCTCTTAAGTAGTTTAATTTACATATATTTTAGAATCTATAATGTTTTATAAATAAGCACATTTTCCAACTTAAGAAATCCAGTCTAATCCATCTTAGCAAATGTTTGATGATTTGCAATCAGAATAAGTATCAGCTATAACTCCATTACCACAGAGCTTCATACATTTTTAAAATTTAAATGAATATATTTCATTTATTTCACAATCATTTTCTTATTAACAATTTTTAATATCAGTAACTATACTACAATCTGAGCATTAATAAGATATTCCAGTAGTAGTATATATAGCAGATTTATTGCATAAACGTCTATAATTACATTATTATTATTTTATTTATAACATGCCATTTAGACATTATGGAAGACATTTTTGGAAAGTCTAACTCCATCCATAGCCTTATTTGCAACTGTATTATTTATCCAAACATATATTTTTAAAGCATTTATTACACTTCAAACCTTATTGTTAGATGTAGCATTATCTCTATGTAAATAACTAATTCAAATAATATCCTTGCTAATTTAAATATTAGCAATTTTTATTTTAGAGTGTAGAACTATCACAAGTATAAGGAGATCCACTTATGCCTGTCTCTGATCCTAATTAAACTTTGATATATTAAAATAATTATTTTTAAAGTGTTAATAAAAACTTTAATAGAAAAAAATTATTTTATTTAATTAATTATTAAAAAAATTAAATTTACCTTAATATTAATAATATATTTAAAAAGAAATAGAAGTAGTATCACCAGATTTATAAAATTAATAGTAACATATCCCATTTACTAAAATATAATTATTCTAACACTGTAAACATTTATTTGGACCTTTTAACTATAAACAAAAATATTCATAATAAACAGGATAACATTATTAAGTATTGATTTCTCGTGAAGATCCCAAACCACATTATGAGCAATAACGGTCTTAACTTTAACCTACGCATGGATAGTATTCTAAAGAATAGTCATTTTTTATGCATTAAGCACCTGTATTATCATAACCATTATATTAAAATAGAATATAATTTTATATACATTAGTAACAATAAGTTGGATTTTAATAGGAATAAATCAAACAATTTTTTATCATAGGTATAGGATAGCATTTACCTTATTGCATAATATATTATTATTAACATAATAAACAGTTTTCTTAAGTATCATAAATTATACAATATGGCGTTTAACCTTTGATACATTCATTTTATAACAGAAAATATTAATCATTGCAAACTATACACTTATTTTCTGCTATTACTCTACAATTAGGTATGCCTAAGTCTTCTGATTATCCACAGAAGCTTTAATATGTTTAAAATAATTATGTTCCCTGAGGTTATTGTGTTTAAACATAATATACACCTTTTCTTTCACATTTAAAGCATAAGTTAGACATGTATTAGGTACATCCTTATATTTAATTAAGAATATTCATGCATCCAAATTAATTTTAGGGGGTTAAGGGGGAAATTAATTAATTAAAATAATAAGAATAAGATTAATCTTAAGCAAAGTCAATAGCAAACGATAAAAGCAAAAGATAAATAGGATCATTATACTCAATATTGATTGGAATTGAAGTTTAGATAATTTAAAGCTTTATAAAATTAGTTATTGAATTTTTTAACATACTAAAAGTCTTATAATCTAGTTAATATCCTATATTACATAACGGTAATTATATATATATATTTCCTACTGCGTCTGTGCTCGTAGACGAAGAACCTGCTGTATTTTGAGATGGTGATTATGTACATAATCCTTAAGAATTAAAATACCCACTTTGGCATTACATACAAAATTAAAACAATCCAGCATATCCAAAAGTTAAACAATTTTAGAAATAAGTACATGCAGATCCTGTAGAATCTATCGCTTCACCATCTGAGCAAGTGCATGTAATACCATTATTTTTGAGACATTAAAAGTTTATGGGAATGCAGCCAATAGAATCCTTAAAAGCAAAATTTTGCATACATTAAATATCTGTATCGTAAATTGCATCATTGGTAATCTTATTTGGGTTGATTAAGTTAAAGAGGCCATAGTATGTATTATATTTCTTTGATTTATAGAATAGCTCATAATTTTGGATGCACGTTTAACCATTGGTAATTTTGCAAAATCTATCTGGAAAGTGGAATATTAAGTCCTATGAAATATCTAGAGTATAAGGAAATCTAGGAGATATACATATCTTGTTAACTGTATCGATCTTAGAGCATCTCGGATCATACTGTAATGGATTTTCTGTGACAAATAACTCATTATGATCTATTTAAATAGTTGTATAAGCTTCATCACACTCTCTGTTTCTATCTAGTCTTTTACAATAAGAATATAAAGGCATAGGTAAAATTGAAGCCTCAATGCATGATTTAAAATCATAATCTACAATATATCCAAACTTGCATTCTTAGCAGATCATCTAAAGCTGAGTATTCTATGGATTTTAATACACAATAAAGGGAAATGAGCAGTTATCAATCATATTTTTTGACTAAACTTAAGTAAGTAAAAATAGCAATCCTATAGGAAGCAAAAATTCAATTTTTTTCATGTTTCCTTTGATTAAAATTTTCTTAAATTTAATTATTATCTCAATTTAGTTTGTGGTAACTAAATCATGATTTAATTAACAAAAAATTAAAAAGAGAAATAAAATCAATGGTAAATTTCATAAACTTGTAAATTAATTCTGATCAAAATAAAATAAATTGTAAGTTAAGATAAACAAATCAATTGATATTTTATTAATCTAGCTAGAACTACCGTTTTCTTTAAAACACCAATTTAAAAACTATGACGTAAGCAATAAATAAATAAATATTTATATATTTAAGGATAAAATCAAAATGATAGAATGCAATGGTAACTCAATAGTAGACTGTATGATTAACATATCATCCATTTTTAATATAGTCTTTATTTTACAAAAATTTATTAAATTTTTGGGATTTTTATATCTGTAAGATATCTAATAATGCGGGGTCAAATTATATGCAATTACTTCTATTATTTAAGGAAAATTTGAAAATCGTTTATATATATATTTTTTCTATCCCTTTCTTGAGTCTCAATTAAGTAAATTAGTGTATCAAGAGGAGATTTTCAATTTTTAAAAATTTCTACGGAATCATTGAGTAAAAATAAGAAAATATAAATTGATTCGATAATTAAGTATTTAAGTTGATGAAATGTACTAATAATAAATATTTAACACTATTTTGTAATCTACAGTATTTACTTTAAAGAATTAGATAAAAATATTTAGAGAAAATTTTCCTAGAAAAAAACTAATTAATCCTTCCTTACCATCTTTTCTTTAGAAATGCTTAAGTATCTATACATGTTTTCAATATATATTAATTTATTTTAAAAATATAGTTAAAAAAGAAGAAAAAAACAGAAAACTAAGACTTTTATTTTCAATGAACAAAAATATTTCACTCTATTAAAATAATTAAAAAATGGTTTGATTTTCCTTCTCAATAAATTGATTTATAGCTAGCTCTTCATATTATTGGAATTTTTGATTAGAGAATTTAAAAATATCGAAACTTTATTGTAGTAATCTTGTTTCATTAAAAACCAAAATATTTTTATATCATAAGCAGAGTTGTTAACTCTTTAGAAAAGCAAATGCTCAACTCAGATGGCTTTTTAATTCTTAATTTTAAATATTTTGCGAGTTATAAATTAAAAATTTCAAAAAAATTATTTTAATAGGTGGAATAATCTAAAAATAAGTAAATAATTATGAAAAAAAGTGAATAAAATTAGCTTAAAATCATAAAAATTAAATGAGATATCATTATCTGTACCTAAACAGTTCGTGATATTTTAATTACACGATTAGCTATATATGTATCAAGTAATTATATTTTTTTAAATCAAACTAAATATTTGATGAGGCTGAAAATATTAAACATTTTAATAAAAGATTTTTTATCAAAAATGAGAAAATAAAAAGCAAAGACTTATTAAATGGATTTTTTAAATTTAAATAAAGGATTGATTATCTTATATATCAGAAAGGGATTTTTTAATTTATTTTAGTTGTGCACGCGTTTCAAATCAAAAAAAATATAAATTTGGCAGAAAACAATAAAATTAGCAACTACGATTTTAAGAGTAATTATTCTTTTAAATTGCAGTAAATATTTGGATTTTAAGAATGATTAATCCATGAAAAATTTAATTCTTTGTAACTTTCTAAAATATTTTGTTAAAAAAGTAATAAAAAATTCGAAAATAAAAAAGCTCGAATATCGATTAATCATACTATTATCAATCTATTACATATTTTATATATTTAATTTATAGACAGATTTTAAAAAGTGATGATTTTAAAATATAAATTTTCATTTATATATGTTTTTTTTGATTGTTTGTTTGGTCAAAAAAATGAAAATGTGAGTGTATCCACAAAATATAACATAACAAATATATAAACAAACAAATAATATATTTTGTAAGATTTTTATTATTTTTTAAGCTTTGCCAAACAAAACATTTGATTTAGTTACAAGTTAATTAATTAATCTCTAATTCTCCTTATAATAAATAATTTAAATTAAATTGAAATATTATACTAAAACATCAATCTAAAAAATGAGCTAGGTAGACAGCGAGTTCTTGGTTTTATTTTTAAATCAATTAGTTAATAACGAAGTTTTTGCAGAAAAGGGTTTCATTAAAAAGCTCTAGTTAGTTGCAGAAAGCATTTAGAATGATTAGGCTTAAAAGAATGTTGATATTGCTATCTCTTCTTTAAAGTAATTTATACAAAAAAATATGGAGGAGTTCAAGGAAAATGAAGAGCTCAAGATTTTATCACCCATGAAATAGCTCAAAGTCAAACGTTTGTATGTAGACGGATGCTTTGATCTCATGCATTCAGGTCATTTCAATGCCATAAGATAGGTAATCTCAATTTTCATATCAAAATAAATTAGATTTATTGCTTAAATAATTTTCCCTCTCTATTTACTCAACTAAACTAGTTTTTTTTCAAAAGGCTAAATAATACTGCGAAACTCTTGTTGTTGGTGTCATTGCCCAAGAAGAAATCACCAAGAGAAAAGGTCCTCCCGTTCTCAGTTATGAAGAAAGAGTTGGAATCGGTAATATTTTTATCTTTATTTCATTACATGGATTTAATGAATTAGGATGATATAAAAAACTTCAAAACGTGGAAAAATAGAAAGATATTTTTTTATTAAAACGAGCTTCAATCTATTACTTTCTTACTTAAATGGTTCTAGAGATAAATTTTAGTTGATATTTAATTTAAAATGAAATAATAATTCAAGTTTACCTTTTTTATATTAACTACTTTGTCAAAAATAATCAGCTAAGGCTTGTAAATGGGCTGACGAAATCTGCGAACATGCTCCTTATGATCCAACTATTGAGCTTATTGATCGTCTCAACTGTAGTCATGTCGCCCACGGAGACGATATGATCGTTGGACCTGATGGCTGTGATGCTTATTCCCCTTTTAAGATCTCAAACAGAATGATGTAAAATATATTTATTATTACTCTTCAAAAATAGCTAGCTGAAAAATGATTTTCAAAACAGAGCTAACAATGAAAAAGATTAAAAAATATTAATAATTTGATTAAAATTTAACAAAAATAGAACTTTCAAGAGAACTGAAGGTATTTCTACCACTGATATCGTAGGTAGACTTCTATTGATGACCAAGAATTAATAGAGTATTGAAATAGTAATAAATTAGATAATTATTAATAATGCAATTAGGGAGATATGAATCAATCAATTTATTTATTTATTTTTCAATAGAGTTCAACACAATAAAACTTATTTTTATCTAATAAAATTTCAATTGATTAATTCATCAATTTTTTATTTTGTATAAATGTAGAAAAAAATTCGTAAATTAAGTGGAGAACAAGGAATTACAGCAAGCAAAATTGAATCTTTGGAAAACACAACTAACATTAAAGAAGTTGATGAATCTACTGCTGTCAAACTAAAACTTTTGAACACCACAAAGAGAATTAGATAATTCAGTTAAGGAAACAGAGAACCAAAAGAAGGAGATAAAATTGTTTATATTGATGGCTCTTTTGATATGCTTCATATTGGCCACATTGAAACTTTAAAGAAAGCCAAAGAACTCGGAGACTACCTTATTGTTGGTTTACATGATGATGAAGTAAAAATATTTTTTTTTTAATTTAAAAGGATCTAAAAGAAATAAATAAATCAATCAAATTAATCTGAATTTAATGATATTTTAAAATAAAAATAGACTGTTTAGGAAAAGAAAGGAAGCAATTATCCTGTTTTGACCCTTTAAGAAAGAGTTCTTAATGTTTTGGCTATGAAGGTAAATTGATAAATAAATTATTAAGAAATATAAACAGTTTTTTGATAATTTTTAAATAGTATGTTGATGAAGTTATTATTGGTGCTCCCTGGTAGCCAACAGAATAATTAATAAAGCAATTTAACATCAGTATAGTTGTTGAAGGAACAATGACTAAGCTAAAAGAAAACAAGCCAGAAGTTATTGAACAAGATCCTTATTTAGTTCCCAAAAAATTAGGTATTTTCAAGCAAATCGAATCCTCAAACGACATGACCACTGATAAAATAGTTGAAAGAATCATTGAAAACAGATTGAGGTAAAAAAAGCATAATTAAATAAAATAAAATTTTATTAGGCATTTAAAAATTTTATTTGTTTGTTTTAAAAATAGATTCCTTGAAATTTACAATGTCAAAAACAAAAAGTAAGACTTGTACTATGAATAAGAAAGAAAAGTTAAAGAAGTCTGATCTATCTATAATTAAAAGATTGACTTAACTTTCACAATATTTATATATTATATTATTGTTAAACCTTTTTGTGTTGATTCTAGCTAGTAATCCTTTAGAGCATAAAGGATTTTTGTGTGCTAAAATTTTGTTTTCATTTATAAAAAAATCATCAATAAATAATTCAAGTTAAATTTTAATTTAATTTTAAAGATAAAAAATATATTTTTAAAACACATTCATTTGAAATAGCTAAAATATTTATTTTATTTCTATTTTTATATTTAAATAATTGATATAATAGCTTAATTTATTTTAACAAGTTTTAATTCACGTAAACAATAAAACATATTTTTTATTATTAAAATGATAAATTACTTTTTTAAATAGAAATTATTTCTGAATAAAATTTGAATTGAAATAATTTTTTTATAATAAAATTAACAAAATATCTCTTCTTATTGTTCTTCTTACTTTATAATTAATTACTCTAAATATATTTATGATTGATTAGGATACATATTAAAATGATTTGTTAGGTAGGTATTTTAAATTTAATCTACATATTATATATAAATGGTGCAATTTAATATTTAAATCAACATTTTTCATTAAGAAAATGATTTTTACTCATAAAGCTGGTGTGATTTCTTTAAATAGCTAAATTGAATTACTATGCTCTTGTAAAATAGAAGATTCAATCATTTCTTCTATATCTTAAATTGTTAATCTTTTAGTTGCTAAAGCAATTTAAATTCCTCTTGATATTTCAAATGCTCCATTACCAAATATTTCTATGTTCGAAGCAACATATTCGCTATCATTTGATACTAGTATTAAATCTTTCTCAAAAGGTAAAAGATAAATTGTAGGTGTTAAAGTAATTTTATAAATAATATTATTAATATCTTTAAAGCACATTTATATATCAGTCTAAGGGTTAAAGTCCTTGTATAAACTTATTTTGATAATTTCTTAATCTTAATATCTAAGCATCCCGAAAGCATATTGCTGCTTAAACCACCATTTTTAATTTTCATTTGCAAATTAGCTCTTTTAAGTAGAGTTTAATTATGGAAAAAGCATATCTTTAAATAAGCTATCAAAATTAGTTATCTAAGAGTTGATCATTTTATTTTAATGCTAATCAATGTCTTTATATTCTTAATTCAAATATATTTCTTGCTAATTACTTTCAATCATAATATTAATTTAAATTATCCTACTTTCTTTAGTGTTCTTTTGTAATGATCTTTTATTGTAAAAATTAGTATTCAAATTATTAAAAATGTTACTATAAAAAGTTAATTAATTATTTATATTTGCTATTATCAAAAAAAGAAAGAATATCGTCAGAAATCAATTAAATTGACTTAGAATTAGTAAATACTATGAATTATTAAGCCTAAGTATTGTTTTAATATTTATTAATGATATTTTGTAAGTAGATACTATGAAATACATTTAAATACCTTTTTATATACATCTTTGATTTTATTTATAGATAAAAATGTAGCTAAAATGAATCATTAGTTATTTTATGGTAAGCAAAACATATCTTATTCAGAATAATTTATTATTTTTTTATTAGAAGGAATCAATTTAAGTAAATGAAATAAAGTTAGCATCAATAAAAATTTATATCATATACTTAAATAAATTGATGTACTATAAATTCTTAGTATCTCTAAAATTTAGTCCTAAAATTCAATGAAATTTATAAAATATTTAAGGTTCGTGATATTCAAATTAAGGAACAGCTATAATAAGACCTTTGTATATGAGGAAATACGGTTATATTATTTAATTTAATAATTAAGGGAATTTTGACTTAAAAATCAGTTCATTTTGGGCTAAATAAATCTAAAATATTAAATTTACTAAAATTTATAAAGAATTATAGCTTACTATAATAATATTTATCAAAGTTAATCTTAATAGTCTTATCTTAAAAAATTGATTTATCAGCAATTAAAATTTTTGATTTAAGAAAAATTAAATTCTTTAACATTGTAAATTGAAAGAAAAAAGTTACGATTAAATTAATAGTAGAATGTAATTTTAAAGGTTATTGATTCATTATATAATTAAGTTTTATAATAATATTTTAGTGATTACATAGTAGAAGTTTTAGATTTTATGGTTGCAATTATTTATTTTGGTTTTCTTTTAAAAGATTTTTTCAATAAAAAATTGTTTTAGTAAATAGTAAGTGTATTAAAAAATATAGTTATTTAATTAATTTACAGTATTTAGTTTAAATTTTTAATAATTTTTAATGTTTTTATAAAATACTTTAAAATGGATATCTTATTTTCATTTTAAAATACTTCAAAAAAAATTCATAACTTGCTAAAAACTAATCTCTGAAACATAGTTTAATATTAAATGCAAATTAATTTTGCTTAATTTAATTTTAGAAATATTTTTATAGTTCTTATTTGAAGTAACAACTAACGATAATTATATAAATGAATAAATTTAAAACTATAAAAACTATTTTAATTTAAAAAAAATATTGCAAAATATGAATGAAATTATTTTTTTAAAGTTTACTTTGATTTGTATGTCAATTTTAAATCTAATAATTTTTTTATTTCTTTAATTATGTGTTTAACCAGTAAATTTATTGGAACAAAAGTAGTGTTTTTTAAAAATAAAAATTGATTTATTTTCTTTAGTCTTTAAGGAGCTGTTAAATACTCCTTATATCTCCACAAATTTTTATTATTATTCACAATATTAAAGATTTTTAAGAGATATCTATCTAGTTTCAAAACAAATTAATTAATTAACTAATAAAGCAGCAAGAATAAATAATCAAGATAAATATATAAATATTTACATACACATATAAAAGCAAGCAAACACGTACATATTTAATGTAAAATAAAATGAACATTTAAGATGTGTAAGAAGCAGGACAAACAATTTATTATCCATAATCAGCCAATAATAGATATATTTATGATACTAGAAATCCTCTAATTCACTTTCGTCCTCACTCTGCATCTGTTTTAAATACACATCGCTTTAAACAAGGTAAATTAAACTCCTTCATAATTTTTAAATATAATGAGAATAGTAGCAAGATAATAAAAATCTGATCTGTAACAGATAAAAACATTATTTGTAAAAAGCATCATTAAAATTAACATAAATATAAAAAAGATTATTACATGCATAAAGCTAGAATAAGAAAATAGTCTTTCAACAGCTGTAAAAATGATAAATTTGACATATAAATGAGTGAAACTAAGGCTAAGTCTTTGAAACCTATAATTGTAGAGAGTAAAATGAAGATTAAGTTGAATGAAAATAGCAACAGCAATAAAAAAAGTTAAAAAATAAATCTTTTTAAGAAAATGCCCAACAACACATATCAAAATGCCAACGATTTCTTTTTATATTTGAAAGCGTCATCAAGGAAAAGTAATCAAAGTTGCTTCATTGAAAGGGGTATTAATGATAACGATCTCTATAATGTAAGTCCTCTTAAAGAAAAAGTTTTGAATGTAAGCAAAAGGTCTAGCTTTTCAAAGAGCATCTTAAAGCCACTTAACATTTAGGACATCCAACTAGATAACTAATGCAAATAAAATTATTTCAGTTAGCCCAAAGTAAAATAACACAAAGACAATAAAGACACTCCTTTATATGGATCGCCAATAAAAAGCCCTAAAAAAAATAATTTCTATGATTATATGAATGAAAATAGCCCTCCTAACACAGGAAAAACCTAAACCTCGCCAATCAAAAGAGGTATTTATTTATTCATCTTTAAAATAAAACTCATTAAAACTCTTTTTTATATAAATGCGTTTGTAGAAAAGTAAGATTAAAATTTGTTTGACATTTTTCAGAAGCAAACATTCTTCGAAAAGCTAAGACTTAAATTTGGTACTTCATAAATTTTAGCAATGAGATACTCCCCTGATGATAAATATTTAGCTTTCTCTCAATCGAATGGTAAAGTGACAATATTTAGCGACGTAAAAGGTAAAAAATTGATAAAATTCAAGAAAATCACTAAACAAAAAATAAATCATTTTTGAAAATTAATACTACGCTTGTAAATTTTAATTAAATTTAATATTGATTTATTAATTAATTCCTTATTTTTTGTAAAGAAAATTAAATTATGTTAAATTAATTTATCGTTAATTACTCACCTCAAATTTACAAGCTAAATCTTATCCTAATTAATTAGAAAAATTCAATGATATTTTCTATTTGCTTAAATTTATTTATTTATTAATTAATTAATAAGTTTATTTTTTCTTTATATTTTTTTAATAATTTTTAAAGCTTGATTTTAAATTTATTTAATTTTAATAAAAAAGGAGTGCCTTTGCAAACAATAAGACAAGAATATCCTTGTAATAGTGTTAGATGGAATCCTGCTGAATAAAGACATTGCTTGCTTGAAGGATATGCTAATGGAGCTGTAGTTTATCGTTAAATAAAACCAAATTTAACTAATAGAGTCATCTAAGTGTTTGAGCAAGGAGAAAAAATAGAAGAATAAAATTAAGTTAGTAATAATAGTATAAATTGTTTGGAGTTTCTTCCATCAGGATTGAGCTTTTTAAGTGGAAGTAGTGATTCTTAAATTAGACAATACGATATAGTCACAGGAAAAAAAAGAAATACAATTAAATACCATAAAAATCGAGTGTTTGCTATAAAAAGCATAGATAACAATTGCTTCCTTAGTGCTGGATGGGATCATACTGTTTTCTTATATGATCTGAGAGCCTCTAAAGTTCAAAAATATATATATGGTCCTATGGTATTTGGAGATTCTCTTGATTTTAATAATTACCAAGTTCTGTGTGGGTCTTGGAGAGAATATAAATAACTTGAAATTTTCGATCTAAGAAATGACTAGTCATAAGAAATCAAATGGGAAAATATATCTAAAAACGAAATACCTAATTTTGTATACTGCTGTCAGTTCTCAAAAGTAAACCAAAAACATATTGTAGCAGGATCTACAGGAAAGTATGAATTAAGAGTGTTTGATAGAGAAGATAACTACATCTGTATTGACGCTATTGATAGATCCCTAACAAAGGGTGTTTTCTCACTAGATTTTAGAAATAATTCTAATCATATATCTTTTGGCACATCAGATGCTTCATATGGACTTGTGGAAATCATTTGAAATGCCAATAAAATGTATAAATAAATAATAAAATAAAAATATTCCTTTAATTACTTTGTAAATACTATCAAATTAACTAGCTAACTAACTAAATATATTCAAAAAATTTAAATTTACTTTGAAATCATTAAAAAAGCCTTGAAAAATTAAAAAATTAATATGTATTTTTACTTTCATAAATCTTCTTCTTTTTTGTAGAAATAAATTCTGCATTAAACTTCCTATAAAAAAACTCATGATTATTTATAATTTATATTAACTGTAAGTTTTTTATGATTAAATATCAAAAATTAATTTATTAAAATATTTTTATATCAAGTTTTTTAAATAGAAACTCAAAACAAACAGATAAATTACTATTTTATGTTAAGGTAATAAATAATTAAAATTAATATATTGTAAATCCTGAAATTAAAATATTAAATTTTTTATAATTTAAACCTAATTTTGTTCATACTATTTGAGAAGAAAAAATAAATTTTTATTACATAATGCTGCCATAAATAATGAGTACATACAGAATATTATAAAAAAGATTTGATGGCAATTAGTTTATTGTTAAATTGATATATTTAATCAAAACAATATTAAGTAAGTAATGAGTTAAAAAATAAAGATAAGTAAGGTGAATAGTAATGTATTTCAATTTATATTCATGAAATTATTTATAGTAATGTTCATTTTGTTAGATAAGGTTTTCAGACAATAAATAAAATATTAAATTTATTATATTTAATTAAAAGATGAAAATAACACTATGTAGATTAATGAATGAATAAATAAATAAATATAAATAGAGTCAGTTGTAATCAGCTTCGGAGTTGTATTCATCAAACTGATGCATATTTGAATAGGAATTAAATTTAGATTCACTATTTTGTGTTTATTGTGTTTGAAATTGTTGTGATTGCTGATTTTCAAATTTTGTTCTCTCATTATTTTAAGATTTTAATTTAGCTGTTGAAATGGAATTAGAATAATAAGTGCCTTCTTATTTAAAAGCATTTTATATGTTTTTGTCATATTTAATGTGCTGGTAATATAAATCTCTTAAGCTGTAATCTCTATTACATTAGCTTGAGTATTTGGTAGATCTATTCAGATTAGATTTTTTGAATTCTTCCTTTTATTTTTTTAATTCATTTTAAAAGCTACTTTGAGTAAAATTGAATTATCGATTTAAAGAAAATGTGCTCTTCGGTGTATAAGTCGACTGCTGTCTCAGCATATTTAGCTAAGTATTTAATCTATTTTAGCCTTTGTTTTCTAATTAAGAAGAGAAACCATTTTAATTATTAATCTGCACTCCTTGACTACCACTGCTCTTTTGAGTTAAGTAAAATCCTTGGGATGAACATTTTTTATCCTCTGAAATATTTGAAGGATGATAAAAGTTTGAAGAAAAAGTAAGATTCTTTTTAATGAATTTAGGGACCAACTCATTGCTTTAAGGAAGTATGTGATCATATTCGTTTATCCTACTTCTCAAATGCTCATATTTATTGTATTATACATTAGGATTGTCATTCCATTTTCCTAATTGAGGATATAGTGTTAAAAGTAGTGTTAAATATTGCCAAATAAAATATTTTGTTGAATAATTTCAAAAATTTTTAATCAAATATTGCATTTTTTCATACTGCCACTTATTTATTCTGCAATTTTATGAAGATAAATAATTACTTTCTTCTTTTACCTTTTGACGATTAAATATTTGCTGCATGTCTTAGGACTTAACAAATCTTTAGTACTTATGCAGGAGCTTTTAATACTTGATTTATTCCAAATCATTTAACGGTTCCTAATAAAAAATATTTTAGCATAAAAGAGTTTGCTTTTAGAGAATTATTTACAAGTTTATTATTCATTACTAGCTAGCTATGAGAATTGTCAATTTCTACTTATTAAATTATTTATTTGAATAAAATAATGAACTTTTATCAAGTAAATAAATTAATTAATTATTATCTTTTCTTAACAAATTATCACTGTCCAATATAACCAAATTGTTTTTTTTGATTGATTGAATGAATGAATGATTGCTTGCTTGATTCTTTGTAATTTAAAATGACTGAATAAAAAATAATTCTAGTATTAATTAAATTTTAATCATTTATTACTAAATACAAATAAATAAATAACCAAATAATTAATTAACAAATTTCTTAATAGCTTTTAAATGAAATATTTTTTATAAAATCTCATTTATTTTTATCTTATTCTTCTTGTTCTCTCGCTTTTTTAAGGAAATCTTTATCATTTATATTTATTTGCAAAAGAGTAGAGATGTTTTTCTTGTTTGCTTTGTTCTTTTCATTAAAAAATATACTATAAATTACATTTTTATAAAATATTAAGTTAGTTACCTCTTCTCTCTGCTTGGCTCTCATTTCTTCATACTTTTTGTTTATAGTTTATACTAAGCTTTCTCCCAATCCTTACAATGTCGATTTCATAGTCTCCATCCAAGTTGAATTTTCTATACCCTAGAATACCTATTCAAGCTAATTCCTTGAAAACAGTCCTAAAATAATAGGTTCATCGTACTTTTATGCATCTTTTAAAGCTTACGGATCTACTGGGTCATTTGATGCCTTTACAAAAATAGTATAAAAAATATATCAAGATTTAAATTAAAAATTATACCATAGGAATATTTGGTGTTTCTTTAATTTTTTTATCAGCTGAAAGCATAACTTAATTATTTTAAATAGGCGGACAAGTATTTCTAAGATATTCAATTAATATTTCATAGATAACACTCTTTATTACTTTTAAATTGCTTTGAAAAATAAAAAATATTGTCAATTTATTTAATTTATCTTATACTAAAAAAATAATTAAAATATTTTAATCAAATCATATTTTTTAATTTTCTCAATAATTTTTTATTAGAATTTAATTCAAATAAAAACTCATCAAATAAACAAACACAAAAGAGTTTTTATTTATTTATTGTATTCCCTCTTTACCTCTAGATAGATAATATTGCTATGAAAAATTTAAAAAAACCTATTCAACTTAAAGGTTATTTAAAAGTGAGATATTTATTTAAATAGAAATATCTTAAGACTTAGTTTTAAATGAATTAGATATAAACTGTGAAATTAATTATTAATTGAAAATATTTCTCATCAAAAGTTATTAAAGCAACAATAAAAATAATTAAGCAGACTGAAATGGTTAATGAAAAGCTTACATTTTGAGATCATTAGAATCTTTCAATTTATCAAAATGCTTCTAAGAAGTATTTAATGTTACAAGTATAAGAACTTTTATAATTATAAAGACTAGTAAAAGCATTTATTGTTATCTTGCATTCATATCACTATTGATTAAGATTGAAATATAAAATCAATTTAATTCAATTAATTAATTAAAAATTACTTTAGAGCACCAAAATATGTAAACTTTAAACGATTGATTTCGAATTTATAAAGTTATTGCTAAGGAGGGAAATTAAAGTTATTTATGTAAGTACCAAATATCTAAACTGCAATATTTCCTATATCTTCTTCTTTACAATTATCTGCCAAACCATCTAGTAGAGCTTTAACTCTTAACTGTAAAAATAATCTTAATACAATAAATAATTAAGAGAAATGCTTTTACTTTTAGATTATCTACACGCTTTCTCATTTCTTTTTCTGAAAGTTTCTTTGATATATCACAAGATGCTTTAACATCTAATATCTTTTTTAAATAAATTTTATCCTCAAAAATAATCTAAAATTTATGTTTTTTACTAAGTTTAAACCACGGCTGCTAACTTATTCTACCCAGTTTGTAACACTCTATTTTATTTATTTTAATTGTTGTTGTGTTTAAAAGTATCATAAAAAAAATATTAAAAAAATAAAATGATTGTTACCTCTTTTAATCTTTACATATCTTCGTTGATCTTTTTGTAAGCTGCTTTTTTTTTCTCTTCGATTTACATTCTGATCGTTTTGAAATACAATATTGGGAAAAATGCTCTTTTTGAAACAATTTTGACTTTCTTTATGATATTTTTTCTATTAAAATAATTTTTAATAAAATTATTCGATCAAATTTTTGTTTAAATAAAATTTACATTCTTTCTTCTTTCTTTTTTTTAAGTTCTTCTTCTTCCCTCTTCTTTTTTTCTTCTTCTGTTTCTACTTTTGGAGGAGGAGGCAAATCTTATTATTCTTAGTCTTCATCATCTTCATAATCGTAGTCTTCATCACTGTCCCAGTCATCGTCTTCACTATAGTAATCATCTTCGTCTTCATCTATGTCATCGTCATCATAATCATCTTCATCATCTCCAGCGATTGATCTACGACTTCTCTTTTTTGATTTCTTGCTTTTTTTCTTCTTTTTAGATTTCTTGCTGCTTTATTTTTCTACTTTACCCTGTTTGAGAAGCTCATTTTCAATTGCTAATTTCCTCATCAACATTGAAGTTTTAATCTGTTCCACTTTTTAAATAAATAAAAAAATAAAACAATTTTTTCTTTCTGAGTTGATATTAAAGGCTATTTTACATCTAGATTATTTATTGACTTATTAATCATTATTTTTATTTACAAAGGATAGCATTATTTGCAACGGTAGCGTAAATTAGTTCATCATGGGATTTCCCATAGATAAATTTTACATATTTTAAAGCTAATAATTTGGATCAAATATATTTCTAACATCATAAGGGTTGCTTTGATAAGTATGATTATTCTTACTTGGGTACATATTATTGTATTCCTCTTGTAACAAAAGTTGTTTTTACTTTTCTTCAAATTAATCTAATTTTTTTTTCAATCTTTTTACATCATTTTTCTCTTGTTTTTTTGTCTCTTTATCTATATTAGTTGATATATTTTCCATAAGCTAACCTTATTTAATCAACAAATTCACAAGAGGGTCATCATTTGGAGGTTAGTTATCTAAGGCACTTAAGCTATATGCAGTGCTTTTCATTGGAGTTTGTGTTTACCTATTTGGTATATCATAAGCTGAAGGTTTCTGCTAAATTTACTAAACTTAAGGACTTCGAGGTAATTGCTACTAATATGGATTTCCCATGTTAAGAATTTGTGAAGAGTTGCGTTAAAATACACTCTACGGCTACTGCTGCTATTAAAACTATTAAGGAGGTTGTTGATAAGCAGGATAAGGCTGTGTTGGAGCAGAAATAGGAGCATTTTAATTTTAATATGATTAAGGAATATTATAATTATTATATTATTGAGGTTAGAAGTTATTTGGATTCCCTTTACCATCCCAGAATAGCTCACCAAAACCTCCAAAGACTTATTTTCTAAACTTTTATTCAGGATTTATCAAAGGCTAGCTCATATTCCTTCTTTGCATTCCACCACCACCTTAATAAATATTATTGCCTGAAATTTAATCCATTAAATTAGTTTTTGCATATCTGCCATATTAATTATATAAATTTTCTCCATAATACAATCTTGTATTTGCCAAAGAGTCATCAAATGCATTGAGCATCATCAAATTTTCTAAATCTCTGTCTTTGTTTAAACTAATTAAAGAATTGATTTAATTCGTAATTAATTAAAGAAAGAGATTACTTCTTGCCATTTGTATTAGCTTACCCACCTCCATCCTTTAATTTTTTGACCTCACTCATGAGCTAGTTAAGCTTATTTTCTTGCATTTCTATAAGCATTTAATTGTGATTGACAGCTTGCTAATTATTAATTATTTAATAATACAACTATTTTTCTTCTTTAAAATATAAAGAACTTACTTAATTATAAGAATTAATATTGGACATCTGATCGTTTATTTACAAAAGATTTTGTTCAAAATAATTTCTATCAGCAGGTTAATACTGTGACTCTTGTATCGAATAAATAAAAAAAATTTAGACATTGAATTAACTTTATGAGAAAGTGTGAGAATTTAGATCTAATTAAGCGATCTAGTTAAAAATTATTTACGTGGCATCATATATTACTACTACATTTGTTATTATTAGTACATTTAAGTTGGCATCTATGTTGCAGTTTGAGTGTTTTAAGAATATCCAGGCGGGTCAACTAGAGGGTTGTATGAGTAAACTTAATTTGTAACTCTTCTTTCCTAAATATGTAAAAAAATAAAAAGTAAAATCGCTATTAATGTTTCATTTGATTGCATTAATATCATTAGTCACAAGCTACAATATATTGTATCGCTAACAAAAAGATAATTGATTTATTAATTCATTAATTACAACTGGATTGCCAACTTATCTCGATTATGAAGTTTATTATCTTGAATTGCTCATGCTTATGATATAATTATTAGTAATGATTATAATGTTTTATAAGTGGCTTAGTCAAAACAATTGGCTTTTGCTAAAAGAATGCTAAGTTTTAAGCAGTAAATAATATTGATTCTAGCTAGTAATTCAATCAATATTATTAATATTGTAAATAAGTAAATATTTTTTAAAGAAACCAAATGATATAAATACGTATAAATAAATATATAAATATCAATTTAATTAATTCATAATAGGATTTTTCAAGTAGCAAAATCAAATTTTTTAGATTTATAACTTGTAAACATTATTAAAAACATCCTATTAATTCATTCCAAAAAAATCTATTCTACTGGCTGGATCGATCGATCGATCAATCGATGGATGGATGGATGGATGAAAGCTTATTTGCTAATATATAAATTTTTTTATCAATCAAAAAATTAGAAATATTTTTGGGAAAAGAAAATAAAATAATTTTGAGTTTATTTTAATTAAGTCTTTCTTTAATTTTAATATTTTAAAAATAATTTTTGAATTAAATAAAAACAAATTAAATTTATTTAGCAAGATTTTTATGTGATTAAATAATCTAAATTTATATTAAATTGTCACAAGTAATTTAAAAAATGTTGAAATATCTAATTATCAAGCTTAAAATTAACATTTACATTAATATATCTATTATAAATTTAAATGTATGAAAACATTTCTTTTTATTTTATTGGCATTTATTAGCTCATGTTTTTATTTAAAGAAAACAAGATTATTTTATAAATTAATTATTAAAATTATATTAATACTATTAAATTTAATTTCAAAATAACCATAAAAAAGCTTGAAAATATCTTTTTAGTTTATGTTTTTCATATTTATTATTTTATCAAAATGAGCTTTTATTGAGTAAATATTATGTAATCTGCTCTCTCAAAAATAAACACTTTTAAGAAGTATTCAACAAAAAGACTTTAAATAATTCTTAATTTGCTTAATTCAACTTTGTAATGACTTTATACATTTAAGATTAGGAAATCAATTTTTTTTAAACACTTTTTAGTTAGAATTATTTTAAAATGTAAATAAAACAAAACAAAAACATAAATTTTGAATTTTAAAAATATTTTCATAAAAATAAAAAATAGGATATTTGATGATGTAGTTTTAATTAAATGTATACAATTACGTAGATTGGTTGGTAGGTAGTTTATATAAATAATTATTTTTTTATACAAAATTGATAAATGAGAGAGTGAGAGTTTTTAATTTTTTATTTTAATAATTTTTTTTATTTATAAAATCTATTCTTTTTACTTTTGTTATTATTTTTTCATATTTAGATAGAGAGCAAATTCTTAATTTTAATCATTTAAGAATGAAATTTGGATTTTCCTAAAAAATAGATTCATCAGCCAGGCTATTTTCTTAGTAGCTTCTTTCAAGTCTAATAATTAATTAATTAAAATATGATTAGACTAACAAATTAAAAAAATTATTATTTGAGATTTCAGATGATTATTTTTTTATTCACTGATAAAATTATCTTATTAATTAATTGTAACTTTTAAAACCATTTTAAGACTTTGAAATTCAAAAAAATAAAACTTTAAACTAAGATTATAATTTTTTTATTACCCTCTTTCATAAGTAAAACCATTAAATTCATTTTTCTTAGAAAACTTTAGGGCACTTCCTACCATGTCACCTGGAGTGTCTTTACTGTCCATTTTCAAGAAATTCTTTTTAATATTAAACATTAAATAAGAATAGTAATTTTTTTTTAATAAAATGATAAAATTGTTTTTTATATTAATTACATTATCAATATTTCTCAAATCATATTTATCAGAAACTTTGGGAATGTAAGGAGGCTAAACTTCTAGTCTTAAGAATTTATCCCAGTCCACATTATTAAAGAATGGATGATTTCTAATTTCTTAAGTACCTTCAGGTCCATTTCCTAATCTTTTTGTTTTCTGTTTTTTCAAAGTTAAAATCATTGATATCAATCAATCAATTATAATTTAAGAATTAATAAAATTTACATCTCTTGTAAGTAATCCTCTTAATAAAGATTAGCACTCTTTTGAATATTTATCCTTAATCACTACATCTTAATTTACTAACTTATCCATCATCCTCTCTTTGTTTTTCTCATAAAATGGAGGAGCACCATGAAGCATTTCATATAAAACAGCTCCCTTTGAAATGTTTAAATATTTAAACTTTAAACAATAAATCTAACAAAAAATTTACAAAACTCCACCAATCACTTGCAACATCATGCCCCTATTTTGATATAATTTCAGGAGCCATATATTCTGCAGTTCCACAAAATGAATAAGTAATTTCATCCCCTATGATATAAAATCAATTTAATTAATGCTAATTGCTATAAATTATAAAAATAAACTCATTTAATTTTACAAAATATATTCATTTCTTTATTTATTTCTTAAAATCCACCAATAAATAGTATTTAGCTCAATCTTCATTTTTATTTATTTATTTAATTTAATTTATCAAAAAGTTATTCGAATCTCTTATCAAATATCTCAATTTCTGCTTAAAAATACTTAAAATCAATAACCATTTTTTTTATTTCCTCATTTTTTATAATTAAAAATATTTTAACTTATTTAATAAAAAATATTTCTTATTTGTTGAAATATTTTTTAGAGCTATTTCATGTTTGGATATTTATATTATATTTCTTGATTCATTTATTCATTTATTTATTTATTTTTAAATTATTATTAATTTTCATAAAGGATAAATAAAAAAATAAATCAATCTGTTGAGATATACAAGAGATATTTTATTTTAAAATGAAAATATTTTGATTATTTGCATTGAAATGTATTTTGATCATGCTTAAAGTGTTTTAATTTTAACTAAATATATTACTGCTTTTTAACTTTTTTGAAAGGCCAAAATCTGTTAGTTTTATATGACCAGTTGCTGAAACCAAGATGTTTTCTGGTTTCAAATCTCTGTAAACAATCCCTTATTCGTGCAATTTTTCTAAGGCTAAAAATATCTCAGCAGCATAGAATTTTATTTTGTTTTCAGGGAAGAATGGCTGTTTGACCATGTGTCCAAAAATATCACCTAATAAATAAATAGAATTTAGATAAAAAATGAAATAAAATAGTAAAGATAAATTGATTATGTGATTGATATATTATGTGAAAGATAAATCTTATTTTGAATACTAAAATATATTTTTAAACTGCTAATTAAGGCTAAATATAATACTTGCATTCTCTTGTTAATTTATACTTGAATTTAAATTAATAAAAATTTTTTGAGATGAAATGATGTATTTGAATTATTTATCTAATTCAATTTTGAAATCTCGTATAAATGAAAATTATGCGAGCTTTATAAATTAGAATTAAATATTAAATTCGATTTCTATATTAGTTATTATATTTAGTTCGTATGTATATTACTTATGAATTAAAGATAAGATTAATAATTCGTTTTTTTAAGATTTTTATTAAAAATTACCTCCTTGACAGAATTCCATAACGATATAGAGCTTGGTTTGACTTTAAAATGCATAGGCAAGTTGAACGACAAAGGGAGAGTCGACATTTTCTAAAATATATCTTTCAGCCTTTGTTTAGATTAATTAAGTTTTGTTTTTAATTTAATCCTTTCTAAGTATTTTCATTGCATATAAATCTTCTGTTATAGTTAGCATAAAAAAGGATTAATTGGACAATATTAAATATTAATTAGGAATCAATATAAAAACCAAGAAAATATTAACTAATCAATTAATATCACTAATTCAAATACTCATAAAAACACCAAAAAACAGTAAAAGACAGCACAAATTTCTAATTTTACCTGTTTATTTCTTTTTAACCAAGTACACTTTGCCAAAGGACCCAGTTCCTATGCACTATTTTTAGAATTACAATTAATATTTGTGTAAATTTGGAAAACAAAAGTCTTAAAAAAAATTAATTTTGTATCAAATAAACAAACAAACAAGCAAAAATAATTTTCTTTTTTACCTTAATAAACTCAAAATGTTCCAAATTTATTTTCTCTTAGGGCATTTTAGAATTTCTAATATTGATTTCTTGCACTTCATTCTGATTAATTTGTTTTTCTTCTTTGGCACAGAGTGTTCCCATTTTTTTCAGAATTTAAATTCAATTAAGACGAATGGATTTAATATGGTTTTTATTCTACTTTTAATACTTTGAGCTAAATATTTATATTAAGATTAATTTGGCTATTCACGACCAGAAGGGTTTGCTAATTCCTAAAATAATAATTTATTTTATTTATTTATTTATTGTTTTTATTCTATCTTGTTAAATTGCTTTCCAACTGTGTTTGCTTGTCTTCCTTTTTCAATATTTTTGTTAATTCTTTTGTTCGTTCGTTCTTAATACTTAATACGAATGCTTTGATTTTTTTTGCTTATAACTTTTTGTTAAGCTAATCAATTCTTTTATCAAAAATATACTCTTTTCTTTTTTTTCAACAAGTATTTTTTATATATTTTAAACATATTACCTTATAAAGAACTTATTATTCAAGAAGGGTCCCTAAGCATATAAATACACATACATCACTCTTATTCAAATCCTTCTAAATATCTATTTTTAAACTCACAAAATAAAACATAAAGGATTTGCATTACACTATTTATATTTTTTTTTAGATGATTTTTATTTAGCATCCCTTAACATGCTTCATTTAATTTAATTATAACAAAAATACTAGTTAAAAACAAAAGTATCTTTTAATTCATTCATTAACACTAACTATTCGAATAGTACTTTTTATTTTATTCAATCAAATTTACTCCTCTTCATAAGCTGTGAACATTTATATCAACATTAAATTGAGTTTTTCATTAGTTTGTATTACTTAACTTCTAATGAAAAGTAATTTTAATTATTTTTTTTCAGACTAACTACCTTTAAATTCACAATAAAAACTGATAAATATCTATTATAAAATTAAGATAGCTTGCAACTGAGTAATTTTTTTTGTATATTCAATATATTTTATCAGTGAAAATTTATTAAAAATGTTTCAATTGATATTCTTTTATTAAAACAATCAGTTCTAACTTTATTTTGCTATCAATTTCATTTTGAGAAAGCAACACATAAAGCTTATATAAAGAAGTTTACTTTTTTATTATTAATTTTACACAATTATTTTCATTTATTTTTTAATTAAATTTGATTAAGATATTGTGTTTACATAAAATTAATAATTTAAAAAAATTGTTTGATTGCTGAATTCCTATCAATCTATCTATATATCTATACTACGCAACTTTAATATATAATTTTATTAATAATAATTAATATCGAATAGCATGCATCTATGTATGCATGCTGATGAATAAATATGAATAGTATATTTAAAAACCGATTTCAGAGAGAAAAAAAATAGCAAAACATCAAAATATGACTAAAAAATGTATCTAATAATCTAGATAATTGTGATGATATCTTAGACAAAACTCTTCTCATATAAGAAACTATCAAAATTTAATTTTATACTTAGATTCCTTCTTTTTTTATGAAATCTCCGTATACTAATTAAATCAATAAGTAATTAATTAATTCTTAATTAGAGTCTAATAAATAAATAAATAATTCTTTCTATTAACGACAAAAGACAAAATAAACAAATTAATTTCTTATTTTTTTGAAAATCCTAAAAATTAATTTTTCATCCATATTTGATAAGAATATTTCTTTTATTAAACAAAAATAAAACTCTTTTAAACTAAAATTTTATTTAATTTTAGACTAAAATTTATAAAGATTTTTATATTTTTAATATAAAAATAATTATTTAGTAAAATTTTTTCAAATTTAAAACACTTTCTACAACAGTAAGTTTTATTTATTTAAAATTATTATTATTATTTCAAGATTATTTAATATATTTTAAGTAGACTTGCTTTTTAGTAAATTCTTCTTAATAAAAATAAAATTTTAATTAAATTAAAGATAAAATCTTTCTTTTCAACAAAAAAATCTTTTAAATATAAAAAATAGTTATGATCCTTTTATTAAAACTTTATCAGATAAATATTTATTTTGAAATAAATATGTTAATTAGCTTTTAGAATTTAATATCCTCTGTTATATCTGACTTTCTTGGGTATTAACCAGCAAATCCTTTTTTAAAATTAAAATGAATGATTTTTTTATTTCAAAAAAGCAAAATATTGATTTGATATATAAATGAATTGTTTTGTTGTTTTTTTAATTTGTGTTCGAATAAATATTGATTTGTACTTTTAGTTCAATATCATTTATTTTTATTTTTTTCAAATTTTAACTCTAATTGAGTGTATTCATTTTAACAGTTAAATATGCTACGTTATATTTGGTTTTATTGGGTATTAGCAAACCCTTTTATAAAATTAAAATATTTGGTCTTTCATTTTAAAAAAATGCAATATGCTGCTGATATAATATTTAAATTAGTTGTCTTGTTGTATTTTATTTTGTTAGAATTAAAATTGACTTTTAGTTTTATGTTATTTACTTTTACTTTTTTAAATTTCATTATTATTTATTTTAATGTTTTATTATTGTTGATTGATTGATTTATTTATTTTACTTTTTAATTTTATATTTGTAATTTATTTTATGTAAGTTTAATAATATTTAATTTATTTGATTGATTGATTTTTTATATTTTATTTTGATAACATATAATATGAGGATTGATTGATTGATGATGGATAAAAGAGGAGATGATATTTATTAAAAATGATGATTGATTGATTGATTTAAAAATAAGAACTAACTAGAATTGAAATAAGAGACCTAATAATAGGTTGAAATCGTTTAGGATTTATTTTGAAAATAATTTTAATTTGTTTCTTATAATAAATATTTATTTTAGTAGTTAAGGAGTAGTCCTGGGTATTAAAAACTTAAACTGCAGAAATAAAAATTTATCATTAAGATTTAACAAAGCATTTAAGAGTGGTAAGAAAAAATAGTGTTTTTGAAAAAGAATTATCTTAATTAATAAGATAATTAAAACATTCTTATAAAATATATTTTTAATGAGAATTCTTCGAGTAGTCCAGTGGAATTAAAAACTTTAATTTCATCAAAAATATGTTTCATTAAGACTTTTAATTCTACTGTTTAATTATCTAAAGTTTCTCTAATATGTGTTCCTTTTATAACAAATTTGATTTTTGCAGACTAATTAATTAATTATTATTTCTAAAAGTTCCTTGAATTAGTTAATTAATTAATTTTGTTTCTTTGTGGTTGGTTGGTTTTTCTTATTTTCATTGTTTTTTTAATTAACTTTCATAAGTATTAATAATTTATTAGTAAATTTTATTTCTTTAATTAATTGATTGATTTTTATAACTTGATTTATTCGTTGATTAGCTATTAAAAGTAAAAATGATTTTTTTTTCTATTCTATTATTAATTGATTGAAGTAAATTTCTTTCTAACTTAGCTATTATTTGATTATGTATTAAGAATTAAAATGAATTTAATATTTTTCTAAGGTCAATATCTCTTATCTAATCTTATAATTCAAATTTTTTGATTCTATTAATTAATACCTTCCTTCAGTGATCTAAAAGTAATCTAATTTATAAATATAAAATTAATTAATTAATTATTTAAATCTTTTTATACAAATAATTAATCTACTAATTAATATGTGCTAAAGTAATACATAAAAATAAAAATTCTACCTTTGCTCCTCAATTTATTTTCGTATCGCCTATAGCATAAGTATATTTTCCAATTCCATTTTTAGAGATCAATAATAGGTTCAAATGCATCTACTATTTTTGTTACAATTTAAAAATTATTTCCAACTAATTTGAAAAATCAATAATTATATTATAAATTTAGAAATCAAATTAACTTGCTTAAAACTATGAAATTCATTAAAACAATTCGAAATTAACTAGCTGTATTTTCTTACATCAGTTGCCATAAAAATGATGATAAAAAAAATTAGATTTGTTTAGTTGTTAGAAATGTAAATTTAAAATTGATATGAGTTTTTGTGGAATTAAAATTTAATTTTAAAAACAAATTCTAAATAAATAAAATCTTTCATCTTTTCAACAAGCTCTCCACTCATTTCTCAAATTTATAATGAAATAAATATTTGATAATACCGATTAAATTATTCATGCTTAGCATATCCAAAAAAGAAATCATTTAATTAATTATCAAATTTTTATAAAGATAAATTGTATGTAAATCTAAGCGGGAAACTTACTTATCCAAATAAATAAATCAATTAATGAAAAGTAAAAATTTAAAATTAAAAGTAAAAATTTATTCAAAATATTCATCAAGAAATCTTTTTTTAATTTTTTGAATCACTTCCTAGCTTTATTTTTCTATTAAAGCTCAAGAAAAAATTTTCAAATTATTAAAGATAAATAATCGAATCTTTTTTTCATTAAAACATTCCATTAAAATCTTCAATCTTAATGTAATTTTTCTAATTTAACTATTAAAATTATAATTCATTGTTTTTCTTTTAATTTTTATAAAAAATAAACAATTCTATTTTCTCTTTTTCCTTAAATAAAATTAAAGGATATCTCATACTTAGTCTTGGGTTTATTTTTAAAATAGAATTGTTAGTAATAAATTTTGTTTTAAAAAAATCTAAATAAAATTCATTTAAAACAAATTTCTTAATAATTAGCTAAATATCTAACTAACTAGCTTTATTTCCTCGAGTTTATTTTGTAATAAATAAATAATTAAATACCTTCTATCTTTGATGTTTCTTTAAGTGGGATTAATTAATTAATTCATTCATTTTTGGCTTTTAATTTTCCTTTTAATTATTTTAATTTATTCAATTAAAAAATTTGGCATGCTTGGTCTCTGTTTCTAATTTGTTTATGTTGTTTGTCTTTTGAAAGATATTTATTTGTTTTTATCATTGGTTTTTTCCTGGGGAGGTTTTTGTAAGATTTTTGTTTTTTTTTGTAAGATTTGGTTTTTCTATTGCTTTAATTAATATTTTATGTGTTTGTTTGTTTGTTTATTTGTTCGTATTGAGAGATTTTATTAATCTTTTTCTTAATTTTTATTATCTTTTTTTCTTTTTATTTATTTTAATTAATTTTTTTCTTTTTCTTTTTTATTTTCTTGAAACAGATTTGCGAGATTTTCCTGCTTGAACCCTAGTGAGATTGATTAGTCATAAAAGAATAACATGCCTTGATTTAAAAAAATACTTTTTATATAGGATGATTTTTTTTTGAATAGTGATATATATGAATAAAATGTGTTTAAAATGATATTATGAAGTAGTAAAGTTTATCAATCTTTTAAATCTTGCGGAGGTTGAGCAAAGAGTGGGCATAGAATAGTTTCGATTCTTGTGGATGTGTAATGCGGGAAAGCCACAAGAATTTTTAAAAACTCGCTATTCTTCTCTTTGATCATCTTAAAAACTGAAGGATTTAATAGGAAAGGTTTTAAAAACTTAGATTGATGGAACTTCACCAGTTCAGATGGTATCATTTTAAACCAACGACCCTTTTCTCATACGAGGATATCAAGAAGATATGTATTCGAGAAGGCAAATAAGAAAGAAACCTGAAATGCTCCCATAAATAATGCCTAAACTACTTTAAAGAGAGTTTAAAAAGTGTTGTAGGCATCGTACATTTATGAAATATTCCAAAATTTGCTAACCATTATCCCTCGAATCCATTGAATCACAATCGCACAAGAAGTAGTCATTTTTATTGTCTTTTTCAATTTTGAATTCTTTAACATTATTTAATTATTATATTTCAATTGATATTTTCTTTTTAATTAATTTCCTTTTTCTCCCCAAAATTCAAATCAAAAAAAAGCAAAATAAATAATTCAAATCAAAATTTATAGAAATCAATTACAAAAATCAAATCAATTTCATTTAATTCCCCACAAAAAAAAAAGCAAAATTAAATTAATTATTAAGAATAAATTTTTATTTTGTTATTCAATAATAAGCACATTCGATTTATATATAAACAGATTATTCCTTCGATCATTTTTTTAGTTTTGAAGCGTATTCAATTGAAATTAAAATTAATAATTAGAATTTAAAATTAATTTTTTCATAAAATAATAAAAATATTTTTATCAAAATGCATTTTTAAATTAAAAAATAATTGATCTTGTAAAAAAAATCAAAGACTTGATAAGCTTTTGAATGAATTTTTATTTTTATAAAGTGGTAGAATTAATTACATAACTACAAATTTTATATTAAAAATTTTATCTATAATTTTTGCCTTTACTTTGAAATCTTAAAATGCTTTATTTTATAAAGAGAATAATTGTAAGTAAAACATTATTCTTTGTAATAGATTTATATAAGTTTTTTGATAAATATTTATAATTGGTTTACAACTAAAAAATCAAAGAGTTTAAATTTAAATTTTTAAATAAATAATCTAAAAATAAGTTATGATGGATAAGCAAGCAATCTAATTAAAATATAATTTTATTTATATTTAAGCAAATAATTTTATTTAAACATAAATAGTTAGTTTATATTTGAAAAAAATAGAATTTTAATTTTTATTTAAAAAAATTCTTTCAAACTGAAATATTATTCAAAAAAAGATTATTTTGCTTATCGCTATCATATTACAAAAGCAATTTTAATTAAAATAAATTCTAAATAATTCAAGCAAAAATATTTAATAAATAATTTAGCTTAAAATTTGTATGAATATCTTGTAAATTAATGCAGTATTATTAATTTTCTTTTGATATTGTTTCTTAGAAGATATGTTAAGTTTAAATTGAAAAAATTTTGTTGTTGTATTTATTAGCTTGTTATGAAATAAATAAAGCAAGTGTTTGTCTATTCAGAAATTAAAACCGAAATTTAATCTGAATATGAAGAAATATTTTGATGAATATTATATAAAAATTAGAAATATTTTTTACTTTTAAGAGTTATTATATGACATAATTTTAAAATTATATTAATTAATTAATATTAAAACAGCTGATTTCAGTTTTAGCTTGAGTTTAAATTTTAAATTTATTGCTATTAATTTTGTCCCTATTAAACTTATAAAAAATTTTATTATTTAGGTTAATCTGAAAGTTCAGGGTTTTTGGGATCTTAATCTTACTGCTAAGATGGTTTTTGAGACATTTCTGATTAATCAATTTATTATATTTATCTTTAAGAAGGATTTAAATTTATAAATGAAGAAGAATTATTTATAGGAGCCAAAACTTCTATCATTGAAGGAATTTATTAAAACTCTTCTATCATATTGTAAAGCTAGTACTTTCTTATAAAAGAATATGTTATTTATAAGCTTTGTTCTTGTATGAGGAATGGTTCCTATTTTTTAAAATAAATAATTCTATATTAAATAAAAGATAAAATTGAAAGTAATTTAATTTAATGAGAGAGACAGAAACATTAATTAATTAATAAATCAATCTATCAATAAATGAATTATTACCAGATCAGGAAACAGCTTTTACTGCTAATTATTAAGTATTATGTTTATTTAATTATTAATCTGAGATTTTTTGTCTTCAATTGAAGTTAAAAGCTTTAATTCGTTGCAAAACTTTAAAATATTGCTCATGTTTTGCAAGAACTAGAAAAGCTAAATGACTACTTCACTATTTTAGACATCCAAGTCCAAGTAATCTTAAATTTCCAAAATTTTGACAATGTTATTCTATCTAGAGGCAAGAACTTCCTCTATTTCTAGCATTAACGAATCTGTTTGTATTATTTTGTAATGCTGATTAAGTAGACTATTCTAAATATCTATCCAATATTTTACTATTTCCCAAAACCTTTCTGTTTTTGACAGAAACCTATAAATTCATTTTTTATATTTTGATTTGTATTTTTTAATTTTAATTTTATCAATCAAAGTTATAAAATTTTTATAATTTAAACATAAATTCTTACAGTTGTGCATAAAAAAAGTCTACTAAATTTAATAAATCAGATTCGAAATTCAAAAAAACTAAATAAAATGAAATTTATTGAAAATAATCAATTACACTTTATGTGCCTAGTAAAATGAGAAATCTGCGTGATATTTAGGATCGATGTCTAAGTGCTGGTAAGTGACTAGTATACTTTTCTTAATTAGATCTAACTAGTCATAATCATTTTAAAGTTCTTCTTTTAGTCTTTGCATGATAAAATTAACATCTTACAAATCTCTGTGGATTTGCAAGTACGTTAAATTCTTATTTATGAAAGTGTTTGTTTTAATTTTAAAGATTTCGATTTCTCTCTCAAGCTACTGCTTGTATTTAAATTGAATGCTGTCCATGTTTGCTTGAATTTCTGTAATTTTCTTTTCAAGTTCCCCATACGAATATATTGTCTGAGTGATCTTTTATAAATTAATGAAATAGTTTGACTTTGTTAAAAACAAAAAAAGACTTACTAATTATTTCAACTAGCCAGAGAGCATAATTTTTTTATTAACACAAACTTGGCTCAAATCTTAAATTCTTCTCATAAAACTTTTGTCTACGTCTCTTTACTTTTCAATGATTTAATAGGAAATAAGGAATTAGTAAAACTAATCCAAATTCTCAGGGTAATTGTAAAGTAGCTTATTATTTTGCTTTAGTTTCTCAAAGAAGAAGCATGCCATTTGGTCTATTTTTTCTTCGATTGCAGCAAAAGAATTCTTATAAAAAATATTCATCTGATTTTTGACCTACTCAATTAATTCTGTGTGGTCTAAACTATAAAATCCTATGTCCATGTGATTATCCATTTCATACAAATCCTTTTTATCCTGCAAGAAAACATTAAATAAATCTGAAAATTCCTAAGCCTCATATCTACCCAGTTAACTGTGTTATTAAAAAGAGATCAATAAAATAGTTTATGAATTATAATTGATATAAAGGAAGTGTTTATTACTCATTCTAAATAGGTTGATAATTCTTATAAAGCTCTCTAAGAGTTTGGATGACTCCACATTTGTTTTCAATTTATCTGTAATTTAAATCTAGCTAATTTGTTTAAATGCAATTAATTAAAATATTTATTTAATTCCGTTTAAAAATTATTTACCATTTGCTGAAGTTCGCTAAAGTTTTGCTTGTATTCAACACTGCTTTTGATGTTTTATTGAAGTTCTGCCTTCATTTCAACGGGGTCTTAGCTTTAGTTCTCAAAAAAGTCAATTATCATGTATTCCTTTAGCTCAGGTCGCATGTAAAAATATTCATGAAGATTAGCAGTAATTTCACAACTTTTATATACTATAGATTCGAATATTTAATTTTATAATTCTCTGGAAGGATACAGCTTCTCACACCCATTATCTTCCTTCTCAAGAAATCCATTAATCTTTACTTTTCCTCCTACTTCTCTCCCCTAATATCAAATTAAAAAAATAATCACAATCAAAAGATAAAATTTATTTGTTTGTTTGTTTGTTTGTTTGTTTTACGTGTATCATATTATCAATCATTTTAACAATAGATCCCAGTCCTTAGCACATCAACCAAGATTTAGAGTCTGTATGTAAAAAATCTACAAATCTAATAAAATGTGTTAGCTATTTATATTGGAAAGTCAAAACAGCTTGTTAAGTAAAAGATGCCTCTTCTAATATAATTTCAAATTAATAAATTTAAATAAAACGAATAAGTAAGACATTTATTGCTAGCAAGTAAATTTTAAAATAAAATTATTATTTAATATCTATAAAAAATATAAACAATAAAAAATTATTCAGCATTATTTAAACTTTGATAATTCACTTTAATGAAACTAAATTTATTGGGAAAGCTGACAAAAATATTATGAATTTGAATAAGAATAAATAATTTCTTTGATGGTTTTTATAAATAAATCATCATTATTTTTTTATAGATTATTAAATTTATTGAATAAAATTTTAATTTAAAATAATTATTTCTACATTCAAAAAACATTAAGAAATTCTTCTAAAAAAAATTGTATTTAATTAATATCAACTCATAAAATTAATAATTAAAAAGATAAAAAATATCATAAAAATGATCAATTTTCATTTCACAAAATAAATCAATCTTTGTTATTTTATAATATTTACTTAAAATGAAAAATTGATATTTGATAAAAATTAAGAAAATAGTCTTCTCATGGTTGGTAAATATGGGTAAATTAAAATGAAAAATACATATGATATTTTTATTATAAAATTAATATCACAATTAATGTGAGAAAGCAGTTTGTTTTTTGTTTGCTTGCTTGCTTCTGTTTGATAAGAGTAAATTAAATTTTTAATGAATACATAATGTTGAAATATGATGAACTTGAGTGAAAACCTAGAGAGAATTCTTGCAGGAGTTAGATATAATTTCAGATATTTTACTAGTTAACTCAGTTAATCTTTCTATAAAAGTAGTTTGCAGGTAGTTCATTTAGAATTTGTGATACTTTTTAATATCTATACTTGAAAAAGATTGAACGTAATTTGTACTAAAAATTGCTAATTGGGAAACCTCTAAGCAAATACCTCTTATTTTGAGGATAGATTTTCTAAACATAGGATTCAGTATGAACAGTTTACTTTCAATAGTTTGTCTACATTTTTGCATCACTTGTTTTCTCATCAGTTTCTTCCATCTCTAGAATATCTTGAATTCTGAGAACTATTTAAAAAACTGTATTTTCTTCAAATTGTAGTAAGATTTCTTCTCATTCTAGAATCTCTCTATATTCAAAAACTATTAATCTCCCTTATTGTAAATTATTACTCCCTAAAGTAAAGAAAAAAAGAAATAAATATATATTTTAAAAGATCATATGAATTAATTTTTGAATTTCCAATTCATTTTTAGTTTTTTCTAATAAAATTTAATAAAACTTTTGTATTTTTTTATTTTTTTATAAAAGTATATTTGATGCTTGTTTTGGAATTAAAATGGGATGAAAATTTGTTTAGAATTATTAAATTTATATTTTGAATATTTAATGAAGAATTGGTTGTTTATTACTTGGTAAGAGACAGTATAATACTGCATAGGATTTTTTTTCTCAAAAGACGTTAAGATTAAATCGTAGGGAGTTTCGCCTTTATTAAAATAAAAATATTCTTCCTTGAGTTGTGGCCTTATATTGAAGTGGATGTTTGTAAAGAGCTAAAAGATTTCACTTTCTGTTATATTGTACTCGGTTGATTTTATCTTTTGGTATAATTGAATCTATTTTCTCCTTTTTATAATTAACTCATTTTATGTGTTGGAATTTTGCTCATTTTTTATCAATTATTCTATGAATTCAGAATCCTCTTTGTAGATATCTTATTGTTTTTATTTTAATTAATTCCCTGCATTTTCTTATGTATTGATGCTTTATTAAAATCTCTACTTTAAAGGAGAAGGTGATTTAGATTTTCTAAATGAGGTAGTAGAAGTTTTCAAAAGAAAAGATTCATCTTTAGATAAATTATTTTAAGCTCTTCTCAACTCAGGCAAATCGGAATTATCGACTTGCAAGTGATCTTTAAAGAGCTTTATTGAGCTCTGGTGGTGAAGTTTAGGTGAAAGGTTTATTGGGATTTTAGGAAGAATTTGGAATCCTTTTTCAGCCTTCAAAAAAACCTTTTTGACAGACTCTTCTTATTGTAGTGCAATTTAGTTAGTTTAATTTATTCTAACGCATTTAGCAACTAACTTCTGTTAGAAGAGATTATTTTTATTCAAAGGTGACAGTGACCTTGTTTTCTTATAATAATTGTTATAATTGAGAAATCTAATTGTAATTAAGTCAATGTTATAGATTATTATTCATTCATAAATTGCAATAATCTTGATGAAAAATATACAATTAATCATAAAAAATATCTTAAAAATGAAAAAGGATTGAATTATTATTTTAACCAATACATTGAATTGATCTTTGCCTTGTTAATTTGGATGTAAATTTGGAATTAAAATGTTTTTCACTATCAAATTTTTTGTTTAATCTTTTAATTGCATTTGTTAATATTTACAAAAAAGCAATATGCTATTTAAATCTAATTTGTTTATTAAAGCAACAAAAAAAATATGTTTGTGATATTTCTTTCCACTTGAATAAACGATATTCAAATGCTAATATAAAAAAACAATAATAAAAATCCAATAAATTAATTAATTTAAATCTATTAAAATAGAAATTTAAAATCATTTATTCAATTATTATTTCATTATTTTTATTATTTTATAATAAATATATCTGCTAATAAAATTAATTCCAAGCAGAACAAATAAATAAATTGATGGTTGTACTTTTGATTCTAAAATTTGTTTAGTTATTGTTATGAATACATAATAGAAAATTAAAATTAACTAATATCACAAATAAATCCTGCATTACTATCTAATTATAATAAAATAATTAGTATTTATTTTAGAAATGCAAGAGCAAAATCATATCGTAAATTTCTTTCAAGCTTTAATTAAATATAATTCCTTTCAATATTAATTTATTCAGTCAGCTTTTTCTTTTTGGTCTGAAGGTACAAGGTCTTCTTTTTTGAAACCGTGTTGCTAAGAAACAAACAAATAAATAAATAAATAAAGCGATGAATATAAATAAAAAACAAAATAAATAAATTTAATTACTGTTCTTTTGTGGTCAACCTTATAAATTTATCTCTGATAGATATAGATTATGAAAATAATATCTAATATTATTTAGTAAAAATTAGAATTAGTACAAAATAATAAGTAAATAAATAAACAAGTTAATACCATCTCTGAAACAAGAAAGTCTCTTGAGCAAAGGCATACTGATGACAAAGGCGAACAAGTCATCTACAATAGTGTTCAAAAACTTATAAATCATAGTTCTCCATGGTAAATGCTCAACGCTCTTAAGCTTGTAGTTAATATATAGCTAAGGAGTCATATTAATAAAACCTTTATATTTTTTAAATTAATTAAATTAAAATTAAACAAAATATTAAAATTTTTTATGTTAATAATTATTTACCAAAGACATAAATGAATCCGACTAAAGTTCTAATTACGAATGAGTACCAACCCTTGTGCTCAAGGTAGATAAGAGAGTAAACAGTGTATCCAGCTAATAAGGGAACCAAAGCATAATACAAATACTTAGTTGCTTGCTTGTCATACTCTTCAGTTGTGCGAATCTTTTTATTAAAATTTATCATTTATTTTTGCTAAAAATTTTTAACTTTTTTTATACATAACTTTGTTGGGTTTAATCAATTTCGAAGAATGGGAATTTGTTGTCTTTTCTTCTTTAACACTTTGCAGTTTTGTAGATCTTCCAAACTGTTACCAACAACTCTATGCCCGAAGAGGCTATGATAAGCCAACTAGTTTCTTCACTATCAAGTAAATAAAGGAATACAACAACCTCAAATACGAATCCAGTGTATAAACTTCTCAAGCTTAAACCTTGATAGTTTTCTAAATTCCTCCAATAAGAAATATCTAAAAAAAAATATTATTTAATCCAAATGCTTAAAAGCAAAAAGCAAAGTATAAATAAAAATAAGTAAATAATGCCTTTAAGCAAAACATCAATGAATGAATGAAGTCAATGTAAATGTTTTTACCATTTTTAACAGCTAGCAATTCAAAAACAGAATGTAGGATTGAAACAATAAATGTAATTGCTAAATAATAAGGGTTATTGTCTCCTAAAATTTCTTTGAATTGTTCTAAAGAATTTGCATCGTGTAATCCATAACTTGCTTAATCATTAAATGTTTATTCCATCTGGCTTATCATAAGAAGCTTTGCATGCCAGTAAGGATAGAAGACAATAGTAGTGTTGTAAACTGATGGCAAATCATTTTAATCAATAACCTCCTAGGTTGCTGTTGTTGCAGGTTAATTCTTGTTTTCTTCAGCAAGTTCTTCTTCGATTTAACCTTGATATACTAAATCTTTACGTCTAACCCAGAATTAAGACACATCCAAAATAGGAAGGTACAATCTTTTTTAGTGATCTATCTTGAGGAGATCTTTGCATTTAATTATATATTGTTGAACACTTATCAAAGCAATTAAAATATAATTTTACTTCTCAATTAAGGAGGTATTTGCTAAGGATGATACGAATTGGTGTCATGTGAAAGCTATATGTAAAATCTTTACCTAAAGTGAGGAGCTTTCTCTCCTAAGTTATTTTAAAATAATCTTTAAAAATCATAAAAAATAGTTTCTAAATTAATTGATTGATCTATTGATTGATTTATTACTCTTCTTGCTTTCTTTCTTAGTTTTAGGTTGAGGAACGTCTTCATTTGCAGATGAAATCAAATTCTATAGCTGCTCTTTAGTGATCTTTTCTTAAATAACAACTAATTCGCCTTATGCGTTCAATTAAGCTCCAGTATCCTAGTTTCTTATGCTTATACTCACTTCTGGATAAGGCTCGCTGAAAATTTACTCTTAAGTGAGAGAAAATGTTTTGTTAATAAAATTTTTTTCATCATAATTGTATTGCAAATTCTAAGTCTCCCAACTGTGCAAGACTTCGTTGTCTTTGATAATTTTTATCTTTAAATCCTGCAAAATTTAAAAAATTAAATGAGCTATTTATTTGATTGAATTTTTTATTTCATTTCATTCATTTTTCAAAAACAAAAAAAATATGGTCTAAACTTAAAATGAATGATTTAAATAAGGCGATTAATAATTAAAAATATTACAAAATTTTAATCATTTTCAAACGCATTGTGGTAGTAATTAGGATTGCTTCTATCTATATTATTACCCTTAATCATATTGAAAACAAAATTTCCAGCAATAAAAAGCAAGATCATATGAAACATTGAGAAGTTCCATCCTCCCTATTATTGCTACTGCTATTCTTCTTGCTAGGCAGGTACATTTTATTACTATTAATTCTATTAATTTTAAGAAGATTGTTGTTGATCTTATTAACTTCGCCTACTTGTGCTAATATTCATTTTTATTCAAAAAGTTGTTTATTAAGATATCTTTATGATAAAAATCAATTAAATCTAAATAAACAAACACCAAAATGTTTTCTTGTGTTCTATTTTTTATTTAAAAAGCTTTTACCCCTCAATAATAATTAGGAGAAGTTAATAGTAGAATCCGTATGGAGATCATCCATAATTAAAATTAAAAAAAAACTAGCAACAGCTAAAGTTATTTCTTTGATTTATATTTTGAAATTACATTTCTAAATTCAGCAAATAATATTTATTTAAATCAATAAGCACCTAAATAAATAAATAAACAATCAAATAAGCATTCATTTTTCTTTTCAAATCTTATCTCAAAAATATTTAGGATAAAAAAATAATTCAAAAATATTTGATTATAAGATAACATAAAACAAATATCTAAATAATTTGTTTAGATCTATCTTTTGAAATATTATCAAACATGCCAAAAATAAATAAAAAAAATATTCTTGAATTTAAAATTTTAATCAATAATCAATAAAAATGCTAATTTATCCAATAACTATTAAAACCCTTTAATTTTACTCTATAAAAATTTTATTTAATCTGAATACAAAATATTTTTATGTCATTTAAATATTTTCTTTAAAAATAGTAAACTTAAAAAGTTAAAAATAAATAAATTAAAATCTAACATAATAATTAGCAATAAAATAGTTAGTAAAAAACAAAAATAATCAAATCCTTAAAATAACTTTCTAATTAAATTTAAAGAACGACAAACTAACTTGAATAAAAAATCATAATTAAATTTTTTTAAAAAGATTTTCAATTAAAAAAATAAGAAATATTATATGTAATAATATCAATTAAATTTGTAAAAATAACTAGATAGAAAGCATAAAGTTTATTTAATTTAAATAAGATAAAAGTAAATTTTATTTATTATTTGATTTTATTAATAAAATATATTTTGTAATAAATTTACACAAAAATTACAATTAAAATAAAATACTGAGAATGGTATTTAATTTGTTATAAAGAGCATGATATATAAAAATAATACTAATTAAATAGTAATATGACTAATTGACTTGCTAACCAACTGAATGAATATAAGCATATCTTATATTATTTTTACTAATTTTATATTATCAGGTAATATAAACGTGCTAAGCTGAGAAATTAATTAAGAAAAATATTATACTTTTTTTATTCTTTAGAATAAGAAATTTAATTTGATTAAAAATCATAATACTAGATTGATGATAAAGTTAAGTGTGTAAATTATAGTCATTATATAAAAAAAAGATCAAAGTCATTATAAATATTTAATTATTAATTACTAATTTATACTAGTAATAAAGAATATTGTTTTATTTGAGAAGTGGAAAAGGGATAGTATGCATATTAAAGTTGAGTTATTTAATAAATGAAGAGATTACAGCTAAATAATGTCATTTATAGGAAAATAGCGTCACTTTTAACTGTTATATGCTAAGTAAACAAAGTTGAATTTTTCTAGAAGGTTGAAAAAATCAGATTAAATTAAAATGCAATACTAAATCAAAATATTACAAAGAAATATTGTAATATTATTAAGTTAGTAGAAAACTAGATTTAATTAAATAGATCAAAAAAGGCAAGTCAGCATAAGCATTTCAGATTAATTTTTTTGCAATAAGATTTATAATACGTAATATTTTTAACTTAATGTTTTATTCAATTTTACATAGATTTAAGTCCCCTCACTATTAATTGTTAATAAATCACTTCCTCTTTTAGCAAAGTAAAGTTACCTGTTTGTTTCTAGTTTTTAAACCAATCACGCAAGCTGCACGTGCTAGGTAAACTTCTGTTTTCTAAATAGAGAGCATATTAGTTTATCTTTGAAAATTATTCATCTGAATTTCAATTTTTTTGAAAAAATTTGACTAAATATAAATTCTATTCAGAAATTATAAAAAAATCTTTATTTTTAAATCGAAATTAAAATAATTTAACAAAAAAAGCAAATTTTTAGTATGAAATTAAATAAAAAATTTATCAGGAATATTCTTTTATTATTGATTTTAAATATTAATTTTTGAAAATAAACTAAGTTATGAGTAGTTAATGCTGTAAATCGTAGATTCAATTTTAATTATCAGAAAATAATATGGTTTATTCTCTAAATCTCTTAAATTATATATTAAATATAATCATTAAGCTGCTCACATTTTATTAATCTTAGATATCAATTTAAATTAATAAAAACCTGTTTATGTTTGCTTGATTACTTACTTACTTAGTTATTAATATTTTATTAATATTATTGTTATCAAGTAAACAATCTATGGTTGGTTGATTCAATAAATATATTTTGAATGCATAATTCATACACTCAATATCTTACACAAATTTTAATTTAATTAACTTAAAATAAAAAAGATATTTTCTACTTTTTTTTCAAATCTACAAACACTAAAAAACAAAAAAATAAATATAATGTTAAGCTTTTTTAGCAATGATTGATTTATTATAATTAATTGAAAAGGATTAAATACTAATCATTACTAATTTTTCTTAGTTTTAACTTCCAAAATAGATTAATTATAGTAAAATATATTTTAAATGGATGATATTGCTTGTATTATTTTAAGGTATAATTCTAATTTTCTGCTAAATCTGATAATTTGAATTGAACATTATTTATTACAGGCTTATAAAACCATTAAGCAAATCAAACTTTTTATATTTTCTATTTGTTTTTAGGAATGATTAAAAATAAATAAAAGACATCAAAGAATTTTGGAATAAGCTGAGAAACCTTCTATTGTAAATTAATTTAATATCTTAGTCGTCATAATTGATTAAATATTATTAAATAATTATTAATAAGGATTCTTGTTGGTGTAATATAATTAGAAATTTCACATATCCAAAGTTTTCATAATAATATTAATTCAAACAAACTCCATAAAATTAAAATCCTCCAAAAGGAAAATAAACAACAAACAAAAAACCATCTCAAAAAATCCATTTAAAAATGAAGTTAGATAATACTATTGTTGCCTTAGTTACTGGTGGTACTAGTGGACTCGGTGAAGCTACAGTCTATGCTCTTCTTGAAAAGGGAGTTAGAGTTTTTATTGCTGACAGAAACGAAGAAAAGGGTCTCTAAATCCAAACCAAGTACGGCTAGGACAGATGCAGATTCCAAAAGTGTGATGTTTCTGATGAAGCTTAAGTCAAGGCTTTGGTCGATGCTTGCGTTGCCACTTTCGGTGCCATTCATATCCTCCTCAACTCAGCTGGTGTTATCTCTGCTGGTCTTATTGTCGGTGGAAAGGTAATTATTTCACTACTTTTCATTTCATTCAATAATTAAACAACATCTTCAGCCAAATATTAAAATTATTGAAATTTGATAATTACTTAACTCCCAATAAGACAAAAATAAGATGCCAAATTCATCCTCTTTAAAGTTTCATAACTAAGAATGAAAAATGAGAACAAAAATATTATCAACATTCACATTTTTCAATAATTAGCATGCAAATTTAGCTTGATATTTTCTTGCAATCTTATTTTATTAATTAATAAATTTAAAAAATAGAACTAAGACCAAACCATCAAGACTGAAGAAATGAATAGAGTATTAGGTGTCAATGTTGTTGGAACTTTCAACGTTACTAAGTATGTTGCATTATAAATGGTTAAGCAATAACCCTTAAACGAATTCAAAGAAAGAGGTGTTATTGTTAACGTTGCCTCCGTTGCTGGTATTGAAGGTCAAAGAGGTCAAACTGTCTACGCTGCCTCTAAGGGTGCCATCATCGGTAAGCAATTTATATAAATAAATATAACTTAAGCGAGTGCTATTGTTGAGATTGCAATTAATATATAAATAAATAAATAAATAGCATAGTATGATAGAATCAAATAAAATCAAAGATAGTTTTGAAATTTATAAAAGACAATCAATCAATAATTGTGATATGATTGATAAAAATATTGTTTTTTATTTATTGGATTAATTGAAATCAAGAAGTATTTATTTTTAATCATCTTAAAGAGAGTGACGTATTATATAAAGCGATTAAATCATACACAATACCCGAAAGCAAACAAAATCAACAAATTAATAATTGTTAATTTAACAACAGCTCTTATTATCAGAAACCTACCTACCTACTTTAAATTGCATTTGCAATAGCAGCATTGTTTTCTTTTATTAATAATAATTGTTTAATATTAAAAAGGTATGACCCTCCCTCTTGCTAGAGATCTTGGTAAGTTCGGTGTCAGAGTTTGCACTATTGCTCCTGGTATTTTCTAAACTCCTATGGGTGCAGGTATGTCTGACAAAATTATTGAAGCTCTCTCTAAAGCTTCTGCTTTGGGAAGAGTTGGAAATCCTACTGAATTCGCTGATGCTATCCTTGGTTTGGCCACTAACTCTTTTGTTACTGGTTCCATTTTCAGACTTGATGGTGGTATCAGATTACCTCATATGTGATTTTAATAAACAAATAAATAAACAAATATATAAATTAATAAAATATAATATGATTATATTATATTCTTTAGTTCTTTCGTTTTTACTCTGATGTTAAATATTATTATAATTTTAAAAAGCAAATATCCTTGCTAAATTCATCTTTGTATTAAGTTTCATACAATTCTTACTTGAAATATTTTTGATTGTTAAAAAAAATTGAATGAATTATTTTTATTGAATTAAACACCTTAGTTACTTATTACATATTTTTTTAATTATTGAAATATTTTTTGATTATTTAAATATTATTTATATACTTCAAGAAACACATACAAAAATATTTACATAATACAGTATACATACATACAAATATATATACAAAAAATATTTTATAGCTTGTTATTGATATGATAAATTCAAAGGATATTTTATATTTAAAAATTTTGTTATCGTTTTTATGACTTTAAATTTTTCTTCAAATTAACTTTGTTTTAAATAAAAACTCATTTAATTAAAATCTTAATTTTTAATCAAATTATTAAAATTTTTACAAAATTATGATAAGAGGTCTTAATTTTAACTAGGTTTTATTTGAAAAAAATTATATTAATTTAAAAAATTAAAATTGAATTTGTCTTAGGGGTCAACAAGGCTGTTTATCTTCTGATATTTTGCTTGTTTATTTAAAATACATTTATGATAATAAATAAATAAATTTATTATTAGATTCGTTTTCATATTTGTTTAGGTTGGTATGTATAAAATGTAATTATAATTTAAAAGAAATAATGAAATGCGATCATGCAGAAAAACAAATAGTTTAGGTCTTGGAAGCTTTTCATATATGGTATGTATGTATGAATTGATTAAATGATGTATTATATTTTCAGGTATTTCCAAACAATTAAAAAAATATGTTTATGATATTACAAATAATATTATTTAAATTTATATTTTATATCAATGATAATTTATTTTTAGAATTTATTCAAATGATCAATAAGGATATTTTTCAAAAGCCTTTGTAAGCTATTCTAAGTAAGGTGGAACTGATTCAAGTAATATCTTGTTATTAGTTTGTACATCGAATCTAGCGATATTTTAACAAAGAATAAATGTGACTTTTGATTGATTATTATTTGTCTTTTCTACAACTGTTGAGTTTAACATATAATTAGTGAGAGTTCTGTCTTTATCTATTACGATAGAAGGATGATCCACTGATGCACTAGTGAAATATGCTAGGTTCTAACTGATTTACTTTATCTCTCCAAAAATCATATCTGTTTTAGCCTTAGTTTAACAGTGGTGAATCTCATAATTTACATTTCTATCTATGATAACCCATTGCTCAAGATCTGGAGTTATTTACTTAAAGTAAGAAAGATCTTAAAGAGCTCTCACAATTTTTTCAAAAGGGGAATTAGATTCTACAACTACTTTAACTGTAATTATTTCACTTGGGGAAGACTCCTAATTTTATTTTTTATTTTAAATTAAAATATTAAATTAACCAATTTTTTTACCAAAAATAGAGTCATCATTTGATCAGTCTTTCTATATTCTTTGAATTAATGATCGACATCTTTGTAATAAAAATCTGTTTGATCTTATTTTTTCTTAAGAAATTCGTAGGTAGTATTTTAGTCCATTTTTAAACAATTAATATTTATTTATTTGTTTTTGATTTAAAATATTTATTAATTTTTGAGTTGAAGGTATATGTGAGTATTTAAATTGATCGATTCTATTAAATTCTTTGAATTAATTTTCTATTAAAAATGATTAATATATTTTTTAGCCTGAAATTTAATTTTTTAGCTTGTAATTAAAGTTTTCAAAGTTGATAAATTCTGAATTAAATAAAATATAAATTACCATCAAATATTGAAAATAAAATTAATGATTTAGCATGAAATTTTTATTTTTATTTAGTAACTAATCTATTTTCTCTATAAATTCTGAAATAAACTAAAATATTAAATAAATTGACAAAAATTATTTATTTTATTCAATATTTAAAAGAAATAGGAATATCTTATAAAAAAGCTCATTTATTCAGCAATAGAGCTTAAAAAAAAAAAAAGAAAAAAATATTATAATAAATAAATAAATAAATAAGTGCTGAATAAATATATTCTAAGTGAGGAAAATCTGCAATAAATTTCAGAAAATATTTATAAATTATTTTACTAGTATGCATTATTTTTTTTAATTAATGAAAATTCATTTTTTAAAAAGCATTTTAACATGAAATTATATTTTTTGGATTGTAATTAAAACTTCGAGAGTTAATTAATTCTGAAGCAAATAAAAATATCTTTAATTTAAATAGACAAATAAGTAGGAATAGTCAATTTGTATTTTATTAAAAATAGAAAAATAAAAACTTAACTAAAATATTAGGCTTATTAAAAAAATAATATGAAATTTAATTTTTATTTTGTTTGAAAATCTTATATATGTTTTTTAATATGTGAAATAAATATCTTATTTAACTAACTTTGAATCAAATTATCTAATAAAGTTTCATCAAAATTACTTCTAAATAGACTTAATTGATTTAATTTTTTATTTATTTTAAATAGTCTTCTTTAATATTGGGCCAAAATAAATTATTTATTTGAGATATTAATTGATAAAAATATTCTATTAATATTTTAAATCAAAATATTATTTTAAATGATATAAATATTTCAGAATTATTTAAAAATCAAAAAATAAATTAATAGTTCAAATTCAATTTTTAAAAACTATTTTAATTTTATAAATGATTTAAATATCAAAAAAATTAGTTTGTTTTTAAAAATTTCAAGTAATTAAGTTACAGCAATTAAATACATTTTTCATTGTTACTTATTTACTGGGCTACTTATGTATGATCAATGAGTAAATTAATTTATTAATAACTAATTTTAATGGCTTTAAAGTTTTTTTGTTTTTAGCCCAAGCATTTAATTAATATTTTGAAAATAATAAAAATTAATAATAATCATAAGTAAAATTTGATAGAGAATTCCAAATAATCAGAATTAGAATCAATCAATCAATCAAAGCTTATTATTAAAATACTTAATTAAAAACTTATTATTTTTGTATTTTTTTTTACTAAAAGGGCTAACGAAAACTGCTAAATATTTTTTACACCTTGTAGAAAAGCTTTTATTTAATATAGTGAAAATGAAAGGCGGTTTCATCAAACCTTCTAGCATGGGCAAGTAGCCTAAAAAAACAGTTATTTTGAAAGACAACGACTTGAAAAGTTTTGATAAAGAATATAAAAAAGATGATGTTTTAAATAAAGAATACATGAAAATGCAATAGTTTATGCTTGTGAGTGGATAGCCTTAACTAAATATAATGGAATCGAAAATAAAAGATCTTGATGAGAAGATGAATGGGAATAGAAATTAAATGTCTCTAGATGATGAGTTAGAATTGAGAAAGATTATGATGAAGCAAACTAAATTTGAAAAGATGATGAGCAACTATTATGAAAATTACTTAAGTTATTCTATACCTAAAGATCCTGAGTAAAGTGTACATAAGAGACTTTAAAATGTTTCAAACAACAATTAAATTGAGATTTAAAATATCATTAACCTTCATAATAAATTGTAGCAATCAACATTATAAGACCCATTAATAAATTAAAAAGAGTTTAAATTCCCTCAAACAACACGGGTTTTTGAAGAGAAAAAAAAATTGGATGAAGATTTATTGCTAATGAATTAGAGTCAATAAATTTTAGATGGTATCAAATCGCCTGAAAGCAAGAATTAAACGAGAACTTAAAGAGTCAATAGCTAAGGAATATAGATTTAAGATGATGGTTACGAGGATGAAGATGATGATGATTCAAGTTAAAATTCTAATGAGGTTAACTCTAAAAATGATCTGGATAATTTGACTGAAAAAAGTTTAAAAAGTTCAAAGAGCCGTAGAAGTGTCAGAAGCAACTTCGATAGGACATCTAGGTATTCTACAACCTCAAGAATTTCAAAAGGAAAAGGCTAATTTACAAACGAATGGGAATATAACAGTTTAAACGAATATGACATAGAAGATATTCCAAAGCTTATAGAAGAAGTAATTTATTTGCATATTAATTTCTTTACTATAAACATTCTTTCAAATTAGGAAAAAGTTGAATTTTATGTTATGCCTCAAGAGGTTACATAAGTAAAAGCCCAGCAAGAATAGAAAGAGCAAGATAATACCTAAAAATAAACAGATTAAGATGGAAAAAGCAATAAAGACAAAGATAAATAAAAGGAGAAAGAAAAAGATAAACAAAATGAGAAGAGTTAAAAGGAAGAAAATAAAATCTGGAAAAAAAGCAAAAAGAAAATATTGTTTATCTAGCAAGAATTATCTAATGATGAGTTTTTAAAGTTAAATATTCATGAAATGTTGTCATATGTCTAATAAGTAGATTAGTAATTTATTTCTTTAATCATTAATTAATTCAACAATTTATAGTAATAGTATATATTGAATATATTAAATTGATATTTCATAACAAAAACAGCATTTAAAAATTTAGCTTTGCTTATGGCTAAGCTGGAACTATTCATCCTGAAAATCAAATTTAATACCACAGAGATCTAACAACGTAAGCAAGGGATATGTTAACGATTGATCCTGAAGTCAGAGGAAATTATTTTGAATAAGATAGAGCAGGTCTGTTAGAAATAGAGGATATTTACATAGACATGAATAAAATAACTTTCGAAGATGTAACGAACATCATTAGTGATAGAGTATCTGATTATTTCATTAAAAACTGCATAGATCCTAAATATTTAGCTGAAAATTATGAAAAATTTTCTTATATTCCTGAAAAAAATAATAACGTTTTAGATAAGTAAAATTATTTCTTTTTTACATTTAACTATTTTTTAATTAAAATCAGTTTTAAATTTAATTAAAAAATATTATAATTGTATTTTCTTACATACCAATAATGCATGCAATCAATGAATGATAAATAGATAGGAGGAGAAGGCTAAAATTTTATATTCTGGATTAATTTTTTTCTTCCTAAATTTTCAATAAATTTTTATTTTACTAATCCTCTAAAAATTTTTTAAAACCCTTTCCTATCTATCTTATTGAAATATTTAAAAGCATAAATAAATAAATTATTTTATAGATTTAGTCAATAAATTTTTTGTAATGAAGAAAATAAAATATAAATTACTTTTTGTATAGAATTTATCTTAACAATTTAATTAATTTTTATTAGGATGCAGTATACTTAGTCGCTTTAGGACATAAAGAAATCTTAGTACTTAGAAATGAAAAGCTATTATTAAAAGATGAAAACATGGGACAATAAAGATATGCAAATAAGTTATAAAGATATTATCAAAGAAACTAAGACTGTCACTGATTGGGTTCTGGAGGATTTATTTCATATAAGAAAGGCCACAATGAATTCTTATGACCTTGATTTTGATCCAAAAGTGAACTAGATTTTCTAAACTTAGTTTTATCACAAGTTTGAATAGAAATTGCTCATTTTGCTGCAAATTATTCTTTACAGATAAAATATACCTTCGTTCAAAGTTCCTAAAGATTTATTTGGTAAACCTACAATGACTGAAGAGTAATAAAAAGCTGAGAGAATTAAAATAGAAAAGTAAAGGGCTGAATAAGAGAAAAAATTTTTCAAATTATTTACTCCAGAGGAGAAGCTCGTTTAGGATTTAAAGGATCTTCTTAAAAATGTAGGAAAAATTTCAAATGAGTTTGTGGATGGCAGATCAAAAGTGGAGTTATTAAGAATATTCTTGGTAGATTACAACGAAATTGTTAAATTTAAAACTGAGCAACTCAACAGAGTTAAGAAAATAGAAGAATAGATTACTTAAATTAACTCTGAATTCTCTTAGATTGAAGGTAAAACTTTGTATGAGAGATTATTTGAAGCTAAAATAGGGCACCTAAAGGACTAGGAAAATGAAGAAGTAACTGATGCTTAAATTCTAGACTAGCTGAGCTAAAAAAGGGAGCAACTATTGAAAGAGAGAGAGGCTATTTTACTTAACTCAGCTTAATTATTTTCCGTTAAATAGGAGAGTGAAGAAACTTAAAATAATCTAAACAATTAATCGTAATCAGACTAAAAAAGTAAATCTCCTTCACCTACACCGAGGGATAATTAATAGGTATTAAATAAAAATGGTGATAACGTGCTTGTTTCAAGAGCAAGAAATTTAAAAAATGTAGCCAGAGCCTTCAATTTGCCTGTGAATTAAGCAGATAAAAAATTAGAAAAAAACTTTGATTTAGAGTAAAGTTAGGAGTAAAATTAAGATCTTTTGATTCCTCTTTATAAAGCAGATTCATAGTATTAGGCTGTCGCATCATCATAAACACCTTAAAAAGGATCTATGAGTAATAAAAGAAATACCTCAACTACACCTAATCGTAATTTAAAAAATAGCTAATTTACTCCTATATCTACTACCAAAAGTAGGAATATGGAAGATTCTCGAAGTGAGTAATTTAGTAGAAATTAAAATAACAAATATTCTCAAAAGAGTTTATTCAGTCAATATAATCCTCAGAAAGAAACTTATGATAGAACAGACTCTAGATTGAGCAACAGATAAATATTAAATGACACATCAATGCAAGATGATGAATATAGAGATTAATTAGGAATGTAATATAGAAGAACTCCTGAAAATTTCCATAGATAAACTAAACACAGTAATACATATGCTGAGTAAGAAAGCAATGATTATAACTAAGTAAAACAGATAAAATTATTCAAAAATGCAAGAACCAAGGAGTATGAGTAGTCAAATTTAGTTCTGAACAAGTCTCGTACAATTTCATAAAATGGTTTATTTTTTGACGGTAATTCCAATGAAACAAGTAAAAGTCCTTTTACATCAACCTCTAAGTTGTTAAAATAATCTTATTCTTAACAGTTTAGTGACTAAGACTTTACTTAAACTAAACTTGAAAGGTAAAAGAGAATTTAATAAAATAATTCTTCCAATAGATCAGTCAGTCCTTTTGCAATTAATTAAACATAATATCCTGGTTCCAAAATTCCAAATACTATTGATTCATTTTTAAACGAAGACACCAGTTTAAAAATTATTCAAAAAAACTTGAATACAATTCTAAAGGAAAATTTAGTTTTAAATTAGAACTAAAACCATAAAAGACATGAGCATTCAAGCAATTCTAAAATGTCAAACTAAAAAACTTTGAAATCAAGCCGCTCATAATTACTTTTCTAAGATTAATCAAATTATCAACCAAATAGTTCTTCTAAGAGTCCCATAAGGGAGGTATAAAGTAGCCTTGAAATGATTACAAACAAAAACTGGAAATAAGTATTCAAGACTGCTTCTTGTCGTAAAAATAAAAACACCTCTAAAGATAAAAAATATTGATATTACTAAAATAAATAAATAAATAATGATTGCATCATAAAATTGATTGGAAAAAAAAACATAATTAAAAAAATAAATACAATAAAATAATTAAATAAATAAATAAATAAATAAACAAATAGATGAAAAATAATTTACTTAAAAATTAACTTATAAATTTAACAAATTTTTCTCTAAATTAAAAAAAAATAATTTAATGTTAAAAGAATATAAAATATTATTAATGAAATAAGTTTGTTTAGCATTTCTTAAGTATAAATTTTTAATGGTAAAATGCTGGTTGAGTTTAATGACGAAAAAAATTGAAAGAAAAAATAAGTAAACAAATAAAAAAATTTAATAAATAAAATGTAAAAATGATTTCAAAAAAATGTATGTAACTAATTTATCAAATTTATATTAAAAAAGCTTTTCTTAAATAATTTATTTAAAATTTTTTTTTATTTATATTTTAAACTTCAATTAAAATTTATTTGTATTTAACTAATAAAGATAAATAAATAAATTTATTTACTTAATTGGCTCAAATTCATTTTAAAAATTCCATTTGCTTAAAAACATTGAAGCTTAAACCTTAATTTTTTCTTTAAAAACAAACACATAAATTAAATAAAAATATTACTGATAGTGTGATAAATAATATAATAAATAATGAAGGAAAAATTTAATTAATTAATTAATTATATATACACTTCAGCATAATATATAAATGAAGACAAAAATTAATATAATGAAGGAAGAATTTATTTTATTTATTTTTTATTTACTTATTTAATTATTTTATTTATTTATTTATTATTTGACATTTTATTTACATTTAAGATTTTAATTAATCTTGAGAGTTTTAATTAATTTATTAGTAGTATTATTGAGGGAATTTAAGTAATCTACTTATATAGACGATTAAGATAGAGTTTTGAATTATTTTGTTTAAATTATTTTAATTGTTTGTTTGCTTATTTAGACTTCGTTTTTTTTTGCATTTAATTTATTATATAATTTATTGTACCCTTGTTTTATTTATTTATTATTAATTCAATTATTATTTTATAATATTTTCTTCAAATTACTCATTTGAATCAATTAAGATTTAATGATTGTTTGTTTGTTTGTTCAAATATATTATTTTAATTATTAGTTAGTTAAAAGATAAATAATCAGTTTCCTTTTTTAATCTCAACGCTATTAATCATCCTCATCCCCAGAAAATATTTCTAAAGATAAGTTTAAGTGAGGTTCAGACATTCCTTTCTTTAAGTTAGTCTCAATTTTATCTCTAAATTACTTCAATGCAGATTACACTGTGCGGAATTTCTTTCTCACAATTTCTTTTAATAAAATGAAGATTAAATAAATAAATAATATAATTTCATTTTAATTTAATTTATGAAATATTGATTCAATATGAAGTCAATGAAATATTTCTTGATTGACAGATTGCTTGTTTGTTATAGGAAATAATGATTACATTTTAAAAGAGGAGTTAGGTCATATAATGCTCTGTCTTCTGATTCTCCATACCAAGACTAAATGTAGATTCCGTTTTCAGGCTAAAGCTTGAAGTTTTCAGGTAAGTTATCTATAATTATTATTTTATTCAAATCTCTTCCTATTCTCGATAAGTCCTGTTTGAACAATATTAAAAATTAATTATTTTGTTTGAAGTAGGTTTTGAAATATTTTACTTTAATATAAGAGTTTTGATAGGTTACAGTGTGCTAACGATATAACTTATATGAAATTGATTTCTTAGAATCAATGATATCAAGAATAAAATCTGCATAATCCTGAAGAGCTGCTGTGAATATAATTATTTCATAATATTCTGACATTTCTTCCAAGAAAGTTTCTGCATAAGGTCTTACTAAAAATTAGCCACCATCATCAAGCTATTTTATAAATTAATAATTTATATATTTGTAAATAAACGAATTAATGTACTTCTTGGTAGTGAACTAAGGTTTCATCAAGATCTATAACAAGAGTGTATGGTTTTTAAGGAGAATCTTTCAAATAAGGAGGTTGAACAGTTCCAATTATAGAGCTTTCTTGATAAGAAGAGCTATTATTCTCTTCTTAATCAGGTTTGCTTTTACTATTAGGATTTTTATAGCTCAAATCTTCTAGATCATCTTCTTCAATTTGTTAATTTTATGGCTTTTAATTGTTATCAGATTGTTATGAAGCTTCTTGTCTCTTTTATTATTGCTACTATTTCTCATCCTGGTTTTAAGATTAATTTTACTATTTTTGACTATTATCATTAAGCTCTGATTTTTCTTGCTTTGATTTTTAACTTTCTGCCTACTTTTGACTCTATTTAGCTTAATTTTGCTATTAAGAACTTGAATTGAGGTTTTGATTAGAAGACTTATTGTCAGATTCACTTTGATGATTTTAGAATTCCAATTCCAATTACTTTTAAATACTTTTTCTTTCTTATACTATTTAGAGTCTTGAAACTTCATCCTTCATGAATTGAACCTAAATTATTAAAATTATAAATATTTGTTATGAAATAAATTTTTGTTAGAATTAAAGTTAAAAAATTTTCTTAAAAATTAATTTAATTTATTAAGCTTTTAATATGTAAAAATTTTAAATTTATCTTAAGATTTTTTTATAAATTTCATTAAATAACTTTAATATTTTTTTGAGATGATTTTTTTAAAATTTTGTTATTTCTTTTAATAATAATAATAATAATAATAATAACATTTTTTATCTAATTGAATTTAGTTTAAAATCTAAAAATTTTAAATTCATTTACTAACTAATTTTTTTTATAAATTTGTTAAATAACTTTTATTAAATGTTTTTTAAATGATAATATTTTACATTTTTTGTTTTTTATTGATAATAATGCTTGTTTTTTATCATTAATTTAGTTTAGTAAGTTTTTAAAATATAAAAATTATTTTCAATTCATCTTTGTATATTTTTTTATGAATTTTGTATATTTTTTTAATAAATGGTTTTTTTTAGGAAAATATTTTTTACATTTTCGTTTGAGAGCTTAGAGCTGAAATCTAAGATTTGTTAAATCTACAAATTTGGGATATTTTCTTGTATTTGATAGAGATCTTCATAAAGAGTATGTGAATTTCTATTTTCTTCTTAAAGTTCAATTTATCCCTCAATTCTATTTGATGAAAAAAATATGATGAAATGAAATGAAATTAATAAATTTAATTTTTACACTATTTGGATTAATGGTTGCAAAATATCGTTGAACTTTTTCAGAATTGATATTTTATCTTAATTTTTAATCAAGAAACCCATTTTTCTCTTTTTGGTGCGTTCTTTGATCACATTGCTAATGCCTGATAAATCTAATTATTCGAGTTACTTTTCTCCTTGGTCTTTCAAGTATTGAACTGCTTATTCAAATAGAATTAGGATTAAAATAAAGCTCGAGTGAACATATTGGAATGAATTCAAAATATTTTGAAGGTTCTCATTCATACTTACTGTTCCTCTTACGGACTCCCTAAGCTACTTAATAACTACTATGTGTTCATAAATAATTATTTGAATAAGAACTATCTGCATGTTGATTGATCTTTGAATTTCTTTCATCTGTATCTTGCTGATGGGTAAACTCTTTTCATTGTTATTTTATAAAAATTAATTATTTAAAAATTAAAATATGAAATGAAATACTTGTAACGAAGCAATATCTTGCATTAACTGGTAATATTTAATTAGATATTTAGCTTAATAGTCGAATTCTCTGTTTTGAAGCAACTCGAAAAGACATTCTTCAACTTACAAAGAAATTGATAGAATCTATTTAAGTTTTTCTACTTCTATTTTTGGAACTTCTTGTTAAGCAACCACCTACTATAAATTAGGTTATTACTTATTTAGAATGTTATTTTAAGATTTAGATGATGATGTCGATGATATGCTTTCATCATTAAGATTAAGCTACTTAGTACCATCTGTGCACCCTAAAATGATTTCACCTTAATTTGCATTATTGTTTACATTTTATTAAATATTCTAATTTTAAAATTGTTATATTTAAAGATTATTTAGTTGTCCTAAATTTTGCTTTGATAAGCCTTATTGTTGAATGTTATTTTATTACATCATAAGATTATTTTAGAGCAATTATTATTATAATTACTGCTTTTGTTAGTTAGCAATTTACAACAGTTGACTAGCACTTGTTTAGAGAGCCGCTGAGCCTTAATTCATAGAATTAGATTAAGATTTAAGTTAATTTGCATAAATTTACTACTGTGATAACAATTTTTACTAAGCTAACTTAGCAATATCATTTGGATTATTGAAATATTGTTATTATTACATATACTACAAATGTTGTTGCTATTATTATTAAAATTACTATTGCTATTATAATTAATATATCTATTATTAATTTTGTAGCAAAGCAGAAGTAAGTGGATTATTACTATTTTTTTATAAAAATTATTATTGTTATTATTGATATTATTGTAATTGTTACAAAAATTATTGCTATTAATCTACGCCTTACTTTTGCTATTATTCTTCACTCTCAATTTGATATTATTGTTAACCAAATTGAACGTTAGGTGATTAATTGTAATTCTAGAACTCGTCAAAGTCAATAGGTTCTGTGCTATTGGTGTTGTTTTAGTTTTAGAATGCATTTTAGTTGTTACTGAAAGGTTATGGAATCTATTACTGCTAATTTGATATTTAATTTAGATCTGCAGAAGAATATTCTTATTCGTTTAACTAGGGTTATTAAAGTTAAGTGTTCATTATTTCTTATTAGTAGCCAACTAATTTGTTAGAGCTGAGATTATTGCTATTGCCTTCATTGCTTTCATAGTCTTCTACAACTTGATAATCTACTAAAGGAATACCCTAGGACTATTACTGCAAAGCATTAATTGGAGCTGATATTTAATAATTAGAAATTTAATCAGGCAGCTGATTTTACTATTATTATTGCTACTATTATAACCAGATCTATTATATTTCATTTTCAATTTAATTAGCAGATTCCAACAACATGTTTGCTTATTGCTGTTATTGTTTTAAAATTTAATTTGGAGTCATAGGGAGCACTGATTATTAGTTACTCAAGCCAGATTATCCAATTTTACTTTAAAGAATCTATTCCATAATTTATTTTTATAATCCGCCTCTATTCTAATTGCTACTAGAATTGTTTTTCTTAGTTTGCTCCTTCATGATGTCTGAGACTTTGTAATGCTATCCTTGGTTTGCAGTTGTTGCCATCGGAACACTTTTGTTAACTTTACGTGGTGTTTCATTTTCTTAAAATTGAGCAAGATCAAGTTACTGTTAAAGTTATAATTATTGCATCTAAGCTGAATTTGGCAATCCCTAAGAATGATATTACTTTTGTGAAATTTATTGTTAATTATTTTGTTAATTCATAAGATATTGGCTGCAATTCTCTCCAAGCTTTTCTTGAAGTAGTTTCATCATCAGCTTCTCATGTTCTTATTTGTTCTAAATATTGTTAACAAGTTATCTGTTGCTCGACTGATTGTCTCTTGATAAATTATTCTAAGAATTCACTCCTGTATTATTATTGTTATTATTAATCAGATACTAGTTTAAATTCTCTTAGCTCAATTCATTTTAACTCTCATTGTAGCTGTTCATGCTGCTGCTGTTGGTGTAAATGTGGTGATTATTTATATTATTGTTGGTGTTATCAGTTAAATTTGTCACTTAGTTGCTGCTGGTGTTTTTGCTATGAGGCAATTGGTTAGAGCTAGAAACACCTTTAGCTTAATTTAGATATCCGTTATTCGAATCTAAATTTAAGTACTGTCCACTTTGATCGAGCTTATTTATAATTGCATTTAAGCTTTCATCTCCAGTTAATAAACGAACTGTTTGGTCATCCAAATCGTCTTGATTTTACTTAGAAGTTCTGATCATCATATTGTTTTGATTGTTTGCATTATTTATATTTGGGGATGAAACTCTCTATTGCTAATTAAACATTTTGAAAAAGTTATTATTGGTGTTGTTGTTTGAATTAGGAGCAGAGAGTTTACTTAATAAATTAGTATTACTGTTTACATTGGGTCTTTTTTGAACAGTTTGCTGTAGTTATTACTATATTTTTTAATTAGGAGTTGAGCTGTAGGGATTAAAATTTTGTTGAGCGTTTTTTAAGTTCAGTTATTCTTCTAAATTTAGTGCTTTTAAATTTAATTATTCATTAATCTAATTGAAAGCTTCTTATGGGATGTATTAAGGAGTGAATCTACGATCTAAATTAATGTTCCCTTATTATTTTGCTTAGATATTTTGTTTTGTTTGGCTACTTTAGTTGAAAAACTACTGCTGTTGTTACTGAAGCTAACTTTATAGAATGGGAACCGATTGTCTTTGTTATTCCAATTAAGGACCAAGACCAGTAGCGTTGGAAGTAGCTACCTTTTATAGGATGCTGTTCATTTATTATTGTATCGGTGATATTGCATGCTGCTTAGCACTGCTATTATTATTGTGAGCATTGAGATTATTCGATAACTATGTTCTGTTAAATAAATCTTAAATCTAATTGGAATTATTTCCAGCATTAGAATTATGATTGCCCATAACACCTCCATTAGGTGTAACTGATCTCTTAGAATTTGTATTATTCAAAACATTATTTAAATTCTGAGTACTGAGAATTGAATTTATGCTGTTAACACCTGGGTTATTTTATTAAGATGAAAGGTTATACTAATTGTCTTATTGCTGAAAGTTCTTATTAATGTTTTGTTTTCCATAGTTCAAGGAAGAAGGTAGATTATTGTTTGCATTTAGAATTTAATTGTTGTTATTGTTGTTGCTGTTTTTAATATTTGAAGTGAGAAGTGTTTGGTTTGTTTGAGCCAGAGAAGATTGTTTAAATAGATTTTGACTTGCAGCTGATTAAGAAGATGTTTATGCATTATTATATGCTCCACCTGCATTTTATGTAAAATTAGCATTTGGATTTTTAGACAATTGTTTAAGTTTGTTGAGTATTTCCTAATTAGTTGCATTAATATTATTGCCATTCTTTTTTTCTTTTTTTTAAAATTTATTTTAAACGAATTTTTGATTAATCTCTAGATATTTTTGAAAAATACTTTTTATATCATCACCCTGTTTATCGTTGGTAACACGGGTTCTTTCCAGTGAGCTTTCCAAGCTTCGATCGATCTGTTAAGAAATAATTTTAAAAATTTTGCTTTGATTAAATTGGCTAAATTAAATAAAATCCTTCATTAAAAAATAAAAATTAAACATTATCCAATAAGATGCAAATATTTTTATCAGTAAAATTTATAAACCATTTATTTAAAAATTAAAAAGCAGTTCTGTCATAAATTTCATGCATTTTTTGCTTGAAAATTAGATATTTTCGATGTCAAAATTAATTTTTTTATTTTAAGTATTTTGTGTTTTGAAGAGAGCTAAAAATAAGTGAGTCAGTGAATCAATAAATTGAGTAAATACTGATAATAACTTTAGTTTGAGTAAATTTTACTTATAAAAATTTTAGTTTGAGTAAATATTGATAATAAAAATATTATTTAGAGTAAATATTAAATTAATTTTTTTCGATTTAAGTATTTTATGTTTGAAGCAAACTTAAAAAATATTTGATTGAATTAAAAAATAAATATTTTAGATTTAGTTTATAAAATTTAATTTCATAAAATGCAAATCAATTTATCAATTAATGATGTTAATTTTTTATGAGTGTATTTTTTTATTGAAATTGACTAATCTTATTTGAGAAAGCATTGGTGAACTGATTAAAATACTTTCGCATGAAATTATTAGTGATTTGAATTGGTGACATTCACTATAAATTGACGATTATTTTAATTTTATGAATCATCATATTTGAATTTATTTCTTTAAATTTTTACATTCATACTTTTTAGTTCGAATAACAATTTAAATCAAATCAAATCAAATTGAATTGATTGTGCTGCTTAATTAATAGCCTTATTTCTTTATTAATTAATTTGTATATTTACTAACAGTTTCTCAATTTGATTGAAAGCTTTAACTTACTTATAAAATAATTAAACAAACACATCTTAGCTTTTTAAGAAGGATTTTATTCAAATTATGGCAGTTTATATCTAATTCTAATTACGTTGATGTTTTCACTAGATTTATTTGGTGTTATATTGGTCGTACTGCGAGAATATATGTTAAAATTTTGATGACTAATTGGGTTGTTACTTTAATAATTGTATGATTAATTCGTTGCTTATGGGATGTCTTCTTGAAATACTGTCCTGTAACCGGTTTATTTCATATTTTACCCAACAAAATAGCCATTGTTGGCACTCTGGTTTGTCCCATTTGCATACGTTTAATTTAATTAATTTGGCATAATGTTTTAATAATTATCGCTTCTTGGTGAAAGAAAATTGCTTAAACCAATTTTGCCCTATTCTTGTATTCCTGCTCGCTCTAAATAGTTTAAAAAATAACAAAGAATTATTAATTTATCATAAAATAATTTTGTTGGATTTAGTTAACAACAAATTCCGCTCAATTTAACTTTATATTTAAATGAAAAACTAGAGCTTGCTTTATATTTTGTTATATATGCTGTTAAATTTGCAAATTAAAAAAACCTCTACTTGGAGTGACTGAGTTGTATGTAAGAGAAGCATTCCCCTTAGGATTTGAGTAAGGAGCTGTTCTTTCAGTTAAGCACGGCTTTGCAGGGTTATATCCTAAATAGTGCTTATTTTCTGATGGATTGATAAATTTTTTCTGCGTACTTTAGAGGTAACTACTCATCAAATTTTACAAAGTTAGTATTGCTTTAATGAAATATGATCAGCTATTGCTTTTTCTAATAAATAATAAACACCTATCTTTAACTTTTAAAATCCCTCAATACAAATTCGACCTTATTTTATTTTTTCTAATAAAGATAAATGACAGCTTTAACTCCCTATTTTATGTAAATTCCAATTGTATTTCTTAGCCTAATTAGGTATCCTGGGTTCTAAATATTTCCCTTTTTAACTTTACTCTCTTTTTTTTTGCTTTTTAATTAAATGCTTGCTTGCTAGTTTGTTTCTTTATTTTTGCTTCTGTATTGTATGCGTTTGTTCTTATTATTTTGATTTATTTATTTATTTAATAATTTTTACTATATTTTGTGTATTTCTTAATCAATTTTCCTTTCTTATTTTTTTTATGCCCTCTTTTTAATGAACTGCTTAATTGCTTTATTATCTGTTTTGAAATGTTACTTAATATATATACTATTTTGAATGTTATTCTATGAAATCATTATTTGATAAAAATCAAATATAGTAGTAGCAGAAATAATATTCATTAACACTGTTTGGCTCATTAATCACAAGCTTATCATTTTCATTCTTAGTTATTTTTTCATTCATTTGTTTTTCTTATTTGAGCGAGCACACTATTTATTAATTGATAAATTATTTCTAACCAAATTAATTTCTGTGAAAATACACGATACCCAATCAACTGAAACTAATAAAAATAATCACGCAATTAAATCAAAATAGACTTGAAGAAACCACAAGTTATAATTTAGTTTTACCCTGAAACATCTTGTTTTAAAATGTTTTTCTAGAAATATTTAAAAGTCTCCAAATAATAAAAGCAAAGAAACTAATAATTACAATATAATTTCTATGGTTTTCTTTAATTTCTTTTTACTATCTAGTTAAACTGTTAATTACATTATTGAAATCAATCTATCACTTTAATTATTTACTCTTTTTACAAAAAAAATTATTGACTCTACTGATTCAAAACTATTTAGAATTACTTCTATTTGTCTCTTTCACGAAATATAAGCAATCAAATGGATGGTTATTAAGAAATAGATTTTTATTAAAATACTTTAGACTGAACGAATAAAAAAATGTGATATAAATTAAGTCTAAGAAGTTTAGAACTATTTTTCTTGAAAAAATAACATTAAAAAAGAGCTTTAAAATCAAATTTATAAGTAAAAACTATCCATTTCTGATTTGCTAACAAATTATCAGCAATTTTAAATAAAATTTTGCAGTAAATATTTTATTAATTTAATCATTGACAAGCTGCTATTTAGATTAATAAACAATTTATTTCTTTAAAAATTAACATTCAAATTTAAAAAAATAGATTTAAAAAATTATTAAAATAATAATTTATTTATCAAAATATTAAATTAAAAACAAATTAATTTATTTTGAGGAATTTTAGTCAATTTAGATATAGTTAAAAATCATTTATAATTTAGAAAATTATTTCATTGATTTTGTATCATTTTTTAACAATTGAAAAGTTGAAAATATTCTTAATTTTTTAAATTATCTGTCAAATTAAATTGTATTAATTTATTCTTTAAATAAATTTTGATATTTAATTAAATAAAATGAGCATCTTTTATCGAAAACATTAAAATAAAATATGCAAAATGCATTTAAAAGTAAAATCATAAACCAAATATTAATTTTTTAAGTTTAAATTTATTTTAATTTCATTAAAAAAGAATTTATCAAATTAAATTCACAATTTTTAAAATATAAAATTTAAATGAAGAAAAGTTTTTTAATTTTAACAAAATAAACCTTAACAAACACGAATAAGAAATATTCTTTAAAAATTTTTATATAAAAATCAAACAAAGGTAGAGATTTAAATAAACGAATAAAACTAGCTGAATTTAAAATATTGAAAAATTAAATATTTCTTTATTAAATTAATTTTTAAAGTTCTATCTGTCTCTCTACTATTTCTTTAATTCCTTAATTTATTGATAAAATGTATATTTTGAGATTAAAATAAAAATAAAAATAATAAAAATAAAAATTCTAAACATTTATTTAGCTTTAACTTTCTAGTTAAATATTTTGTATTTATGTTAATTTATTAAATTTAATATGAAGCCGTTAATATCATTTAAACAATTTCTTCTATTTATTTTTAAATATTATTAGTTTGTTTTCTTCTTACTATCAATTATAATATGTATTAAGAATTGTTTATTTATTGCATGTAATATTTTCAGCAAGAATAGCTTTATTTAATATATTTATTTCCTTATTTATTTAATAAATTATCAATCATCTCTTCCTAAATTTATATGATGTCTATCTTTTTCTCCTGAATTCAGATTTTAATTATATCTTAGTCCTTTTTAAACAAAATAATATTATTAGTGAGTCAAATTATCCTAGGATCTCCTTTCCTTTTTTCTTGTTTGTTTTGATGATTCTGTTATCTTTTTTCATATTTGTGTGTCTATTCTTTAATAATATTGATTTATACTGTTGTCATTCTTATAATTTATCTACTTATTTTTTAATAAATTTAATTTAACAATTTAATAAATAAAAATAATTTTTTTTGTTAAGTTTGAATTATTTAATAGATACACTAATTTATCTCAATTAAAAACTTAATTTTTTAACAAAATAAATGATTTAATTATCCTATACAATACATAAATATGTTGATTGATTATAATATTTAAGTTATTAAATAATTTAAATGTAATTAATGATCAGCATGGAGTAATTTAGAAATATTATAAAGAATGATGAAGAAGTATTTATATTCATGTTAACTAAGCTAGATATGATGGTAAATTACTTTTATTTTTTAATTTATGATTAAATATTATTCAATAGATTATTTATTTTATCTAAAATATTACTTAAAAAGAGATGAATTTAGTCATTTTTTAAAATTTAATGTTTAAGAATTTACATCAAATATAACAATTGAAAACAGACTTATTTAAATTTATTTTTGATATCATTTAATATTCTTAAAATCTTAAAACATTAATTAATATTTATCAAATTTGTCAAAATTTAATAATTTCAATCAACAAACAATTAAAAATCTGTTAATTTTTTATTATTTTAGAGGTTTTTTAATTACTTGAATTATAAAAATTGATTGAAAATATTTTATTACTTTTAAAAAATTCAAAAATAAAATGTTTTTTTTGATGAATAAAGAAAGGAAAAAAAAAATTGTTTGTTTCATTTTAATTAATAAATATATTTATAAATTTATGGATTTTTGAAAATTTGTTTATTTTTTTCTTTTTCTTACTTGATTCTTTGGTGTTTAAAATATAACTTTTGATCTGATAAAAAATATAAATTGATATTCATTCGTTAATAATTTATAGTTGAAAAAAAAGTTAGGAAAAAAAACATAAGGAAATGTCTAAGAAATCTGGTAAATAAGAATGCAAATTTAAAAAAAAACAATAATTAGATGGATAAAATGTGAGACTAAGGTCTAATCTATTTGTTTTTAATTTTATAGGTAAGGGAAAGGGTAAAAATGACGGAGATGAGCTAGGAGCAGAAAAGGAATAAGTTTTGCGTACTAAAGTTGAATCACTGATTTAGAGATTAGGTATGTAGATTAGCAATATTATTTTATTAGACTATAAACGCTTTAACAGATTGAAATATTCTTTTATTTATTCTTAAAAGGTCATGAATAAGAAAGAGCAGATAGAGCTAAAGCTGCAGAAAACGAATTAAGAGCAAGATTATTTGATTTGGATAAAGATTTTAAAAATGAAAAAGATAGACTTTTTTCAATTACGTAAATATTACAAACAAAACATTTATTAAAATAATTTATTATTCTTTTCTATCATGATTGCTTTTTAGCTGATTATTTTTAGCAGATAACATATTGGGTTTAATTTTTAAGGACAAAAAGATTTATTTTTTTTGTTTTAATTTAATATAGTTCAGATATGACAAGACAATATAAATAAATGCAAGATGAACTTTTAAATCAAGTCAATGACTTAAACAAAACAGTTATTGAAAAAGATGAAGAAATAAGTAAAAAATAAATGAATTAAATGCTATTGATTTAAAATCATTTTTTATTAAAAATAATTTGCATTTACTAAATTTGCAACAACAAAAAAAAAATAAATTTTAACAACAAATTTATTTGAGATAACTTTGTAAGTTGAAATAAATATTTTAAACAAACAGAGAAAAAAGATTAACAAATTTAAGATATGACTAAAGATTATGAATACAAACTCAAGAAAAAAGATGATGAAATATAAGATTTGAAGAGAAAGATAGAGGAAATGTCTGCAGAATTCGCTAAGATGCTTAAGGTAATAAATATCTAAAAATTATTACAAATTAATTAGCTCATAAAAGCAAATAAGAATAAGTGAATGAATAAATGATCAATAAATTTAAAAAATAATTTAAAGCAAACAATAAAAAATATTTTTAAAAAATTTTTATACTATTTAAAAATAATTTCAAATAGTTTTTAAGGCTAAAAAATAAAAAAATAATTATAAATTTATTTACTTATTGTTAATCTTTTTAAAAAATAAAATAACAGGATACTCTTGACAAAATGCAAGAAAGAATTGAAATGGTTCAATGGGACTCTGATACTGATCCTCAAATGATGAAAAGGTTAAAAGATATGACTGGGCTTTCAAACAACTGAGAAAAATGAATGAAAATAAAACATTTTAACATTTAATTTGAAACATGGCATGCATACAAACAGATAACTAAATAAATAAAGAAATAATAAACAAATAATACATAAATAAATATCATAATTAACACAAACAAAAGAATTTATCATTCAAAAAATAAATTAAAAAAAAAATAACTGGGACTTTCTTCTTTTTGTTAGAAAATTCGTCACACAATTAAAATTTGATTAAAAAAAAATAAGTTGAAAAATAAATAGTGACTGACCTACCCACTGATATATGAATGAATAAATCATACATAAATAAAGTAGAGTAATTAAATTTATTAAGAATAGATTTAAATAAATTGTGTGTTTGTTATATGTTTTTAAATTAAATTCTTCTATAAAATTATTAAAATCCTCATATTAAATAAATTAAATTCATTTTATATAGCGATATTCTCAAATTGTTTTGTTATTTATTTTTATTGGATTTTTTGCAAAAATTTGATCATGAAAATTTAGATTTAATTGAATTAATTAATGATACAAAATTTAATTTGCTTAGAAAATATTGATTTATGAAAAAAATAATCAAAAATAAATTAAATTTCGATTAATTTTGTTAGAAGCTCAAATTTAAAGGAAATTAATAAATTAATTCATTCATAAATAGATTGATAATTAGATAAAAAAAATAGGGGTATGTATGTTTAGTAAAGAGAAGATTGATTTTTTTAATTAATTTTACTTGAATAATTTATATATATATATATAGGCTCAGATATGAATAGAAATTATTTAGATTCTATTCGGAGATAATGAAATTAAATTAATTCCAAATTACATTTCTTGATGAATAAGCAATTTTAATAAATGTAAAGACTCTACTCATTATTTTAATAGATAAAATCGCTATTATTTTATTGCTTTATCTTACTCTTAAAACACATTTTTAAATATTTTCAGATAATTGCAATTATAGACAAAATTTATCCAAATTTGCTTTGTTGTATGTATTAACGTTATTTTTAACTTTTTAATTTTTTTTTCTTATAATTTTAAAATAACGCAAATAACATCTATTTATCTATTTGTTAGTTTTATTTTTTTAAGTTTCGAGGTATCTTAGATTAGTTTATTTATACAAAAACATGCAAGCAAAATGTCAACTTAGCAAATAGATAAAATATTTTTCATATAACACTTAAGACACGTTTATTAAGCTTACCGCGCTAAGTATTCATAAATACTGAAAAGAATTCATTTAAACGTAATTCAAAATAATGATTATGATGCTGATAATGATAATAATGATAATTGAATGATCACAGCTCTTGCTATCTAACTAAGACAAATCCAAAAATATATTTTGTAAGTAAATATCAGAACTATTTAAGATAGAGTTTAAAAAGTAAAATGCAAATTTAAGACCTTTGCGGAAATGGACTTGGTATTAAAAATGAATTATTTAGATAGAAAAATAATGGATTGTGAGGAGTGAATGCGATACTTACTTCGTTGAAAATAGGTTTTTATATGCCAAAATTTCTGAACAATAATTATTAGATGTTTATATTAAGGCAGAGAAGATTTTATTACTTTTGAAAAATTAGGTGCGAGAATTAAAGAGATTTAATAATTATTTAGTGAATTAATGTGATTTAAAACTACAAACAAATATATATAATTGAATGAATAAATATATCTTTAGATCTATTTATTAATCAATCAATCTACTGATTGAACCTTAAAAACAAATTCTGATTAAGAAATAATTAAAATTAGTTATTTGTTTGTCAATTAATGAATAAAAGAAAGAAAGAAAGAAAGAAAGAAATAATGCTTTGTCTTTATTTGTTTTTTACAAGTGATTTATTTATTCTATTGATTTTTATATATAAAATTAAGGCCTTTATTTTTTTACTATTTTTTGTTTGCCCTAATTTTGTTTTGATTTATTTTGTTCACTTGTTTTTGATTTGATTAATTTTTTTTTAATTAATTAATTAATTGATTGATATATTTAACTAACCTTATTACTTATACAATTTAATATTTAATATTTGAATGTATATAAGTAATATCAATGCATTTCACATGAAAATTAATTGCTAAGTATTTATTTGTTTTCCTTTAGTTTATTTATTTATTTGTTTATTTAATTGTTTTCAGCTAATTCACTGCTTCTTTCTTTCTTTCTTAGTTTGTTTGTTTGTTTATTTGTTTATTTATTATTTGATAGATAGATAGATTGAAATGTTATTATGATTTCTATAATATTGAAATTACTTTTATTTATTAAATAGTAGTTTGCGAGGTTTATTGCTTTTGCTCATTGTTGTCACCGCAGTTGGCTCTCTTGTGAAGCTCCTCCAACCGAGCAATCAATATATCAATCAATTAAACAAACATATAAAATTTTTAGGTGTTTGTGTGTTTTCCACCTTTTTATTTTACTTTTTCATTAACTATTTTCTCTTTTATCCATTTTAAACTTATACCATCTTATTTATTTCATTAATGATGTTTCACAATTTTATTTTGCTTTTTATCTTATTTCTTCTTCATCTTCATTTATCTCTCTGTATGTATGCATGTCTCTATGTTTGAGTGTATGTTAATCTATCTTTCTATCCATTTTTCAAACGAACTAATATAAAAATCTTAAAGCTCTCTGATCTGACTCATCATTTTTTTGTTTTTTCTTAAAATCACGTTCTACTGCTTTTTGTTTCATCTTTGTGCTCCAATTTTTTAAAAAATATCCCATTGTTTCTCTTTTTTTAAAAATTAATTTTTGTTTAGCTCATTTTTCCTCACATTTTTTATTTTTTATTTTTTAATTTTTTTCCTCCATCTCCTTGTATTTTTTTTTCTCGCTTTAATTTTTCATAAATTTGGTTTTCTTCATTTTTTCCTCTGCTTCATATTTTCAGCAGACTTTTTTATAAAAATAGTTTTTGATTTTTTTCTTTTACCATCTTGTGAATGAATATTGAGCGAATGCTTGATCATTCATTTTCTTGATTCTAGTATATTTTTTAATTTGAGGAAAAAGCTTATTTCATTTATGATTATTTGTTAATTTAAAATTTTTCTTCCTTTCATATTTTAAATATTTTTTTCTTCTCAGCCTCTTTCCATCCATTGTCTAAATTCACTTAAAAAATACTTCTATCTTTATAAACTTTTAATTTATTTTCAATTAATCCATATTTAGTTTTATTTAAATTCCATTGACAGATTACAATAAAATTCTTTGTTTTTTAAAATTAGAGTAGTCATTCCACCCACAAACAATCATCCATTTTTTAAATTTTCAGCAGTTATTAAAGATTTTTTGACATTCTGCATTGAGTTCATTTATCTGAAAAGCCAAGATAGATAGTATTTTATTTATATTAAAAGAGTTCATTAATTCTTGTAATTTATACTTTCAGATTAATGAAAGAAATAGATAAAAACGCTTAAAAATATGGCTAATACTCAACATCAAATTCTGTAGATTAAATAGACAACTGAGCAGAAAAATAGAAGTAAAATAATATCCCCTTTTTCAATATTGCTGAGGGTTAAAAACTTATTATTTTCAGCCTAAATAGGATCGAAATGAATGAAATCTATTCCTTTATTTGATAGCATTAATTGAATATAAATATATAGCATCTTACTCTAATCAATAAAGTTCTTAATTTTTTTCAAGATTTTGTATTTCCCTACGGGTTATTATGAAACGCACATCCACCCTAAAAGCTAGCTTACCTGAGCATAAAAACTAAACAAAAAAACATGTAAAAGAGTAAAAAATTTTCTTTTTGCATAAAAAAATACCCTCCTAATTTCTTCCTTACCATTTTCTCTTAGAAGTGTCGAATTAAAACAATTTAGACTTTTCTTCTCTTTTGTTGCTTTCGATCTCTTAAATAAAAATCTTTTGTATCTATGTTAGGGTCTAACTAAAATGGAGCATTTTTGTAATAGTAGCAGTAGAATTTTTTATAAAATAAAATGATAAAATCACAATGAAGGAGAAAGCTCTCAAAATGAAATTTGAGGCCATTTTGAAAAAAAAATTATAACATTTATAGAAATTCTATTATAAAAGCAGACAAACATAAAATTTAGTATTTGCGTCTCTAAATTTAAATAGATTTGATTTGAAAATGTGATTAATTTTGAAAAGATATCAGCAGCAAGCAGAACAATTAAATAAATGCATGTTTGAACCAATAAGTCAAAAATTACAGCAGTACAGTTTTTTAGAATTAAAAAGATTAAATCAGAAATTTTAAATTCGCAATTAGTCAGTATGAGCAAATCTCTTATAAAAATGGATATCATCTTGGTTAATAAACACAACAGAGAGAAAATTGGAAATGATTATTTGAAATAAAGATGAGATTAAGCTCAAATATTTTGAAAAGTATTTCAATAAGATAAAGGAAAAAAAGGTCGGACTAACTTAAAAATAAATAAATATATGAAAGAGGTAAGTAAGTAATTTAATCAATTAAAATATTCAAAATTTTAAAAATTGATAAACTGAAGAAAGTATGAAAGTAGGGAGGGGTGCTTAATTATTTATTAATTATGAGGAAAAAAAGATTTATTTTTGTTTAGGGAAAATGATTTAGAAGGAATAGACTATTAAAAATAAACAAGCTGTATTAATGATTTTAATCACTTTCAAATCATCAGTTTAGGTTAACTAAAAAATAAGAGAGTATGTTTGCATATATGTATGTCTAGAAGAAATTAACAATTGCTTCTTCTCTCTATGTTTTTTATTTATTGTTTTTTTTAGTGTGTATATTTGTAAATATGTTGTAGTCTGCCTATCTATTCAAAATGAAATATGAGCGAAATAATATTTTTTAATTTTTATGCAATGGTTGTTCGTGATATTCTTAAAAATTTACTTTTTTTATTCAAAGTTAAATTTAAATGAATGGACATATAAATTTATGAAGTCTTTTTCTATCTATCAATTAAACAATCTATTTATTACAAATGCATGTCTTTTGACAAATTAACCCACAATAAAATGGGGTTTAACTAGGTTAACTAATTTGCTACTATCAAATTATTAAGAAAAATGAGAGCGGAAGTCTGAATTTTAAATTCAATTTTTCTATCTTTTACTATTTAAAATACCCATCTTATATAGATGATAGGGACATAAATAGGTAGGTAGGCTTATATAACAATGTAGTTTCAGCAATGAAAAGGGGGCTATCAAGAAAAAAATCTAAAAGATTTTGCTAATAGGAATTATTATAACTTTAACCAATTTAATGAAGAAATGGATTGAGGTTTAAACATTAAGAATACAATGAATGTCGATATATTTATTTTTGTATTGTGAGTGATAAAAAAAGAATTCTTGACTTATGAATAAACAAATTAACCTGTAGGTCTAGTCTAATCTAGTCTGGTATGGTCTTGTTTATTTGATATGGTGGGGGTGGGGAGAAACAAATATCAAAAAAAATAAAGAAAGTGGAAGTTAGTTAGTTAGTTATTTATTTAGGTGTTTTGTTTTTTAGCTGATATATTTTTTTAGTTTGTTATCGAGTAATGAGGAGTACAATCTAACTAGCAAACTAACTTAGTAAATAAAGAAATTAATTAATTAGTATTCAGTAAATAAGGATGAGGGAGATGCGAGGGAGGTTGGGGTTGAGAAATTGGTAGTTGGATGGATGAATGATGGATGAGGTAGGTAAATGAGAATGGTGGTTAATAAAAATATACATACAGCTTGATTACTATGGAAAGAAACAAGAATATTAATTATCGACAGCACTTTAAGTATATATTTTTGATTAACTTACGTAATTGGAATAGAAATGGTGATTCCTTTGCTATAAACACTCTTTTTTTAGAAAATAAGAATATAATATTTTTCAAAACAAAACAAAATTAAATTAAAAAAAAATTTAATCAAAAAAAAAAACCTCAAAGTTTTTTGAAAAAAGCAATTAAAAAAATAATTTTCACACAAAACAGTAACAAAAATGGCTAGAACTAAATAAACTGCTAGAAAGTCAACTGGTGTTAAGGCTCCTAGAAAACAACTCGCTACCAAGGCTGCCAGAAAGTCTGCCCCCGTCTCTGGTGGTGTCAAGAAGCCCCATAAATTCAGACCTGGTACCGTCGCCTTGAGAGAAATCAGAAAGTATTAAAAGACTACTGACTTACTTATTAGAAAGCTCCCCTTCTAAAGACTTGTCAGAGATATTGCTATGGAAATGAAGAGTGATATCAGATTCCAATCCCAAGCTATCCTTGCCCTCCAAGAAGCCGCTGAAGCCTACCTCGTCGGTTTATTCGAAGATACCAACCTCTGCGCTATCCACGCTAGAAGAGTTACTATTATGACCAAGGATCTCCACCTTGCTAGAAGAATTAGAGGAGAAAGATTCTGAGAGCTCTCTCTAATAATTAACTTAATATATAATACACACATATAATATAATGTTTTCTTATTATGGGAATGCAGCTTGCATCTTGATGCTTTTTACTCTCTTTGATTATAAATAAACTTCATTGATTCATACGGATACATAAAATCATACTCTATATCAAGTACTTTATTCACTCATTCATTGATGAGTGAGTGAATGAATGAAAAAACATGGGTGGTTGATTAACTTATTAATTAATTTAATATAAAGACTGCATATATGCCAATCAACATGCATACATGCATGAAATGTAATTAATTGGTCCTGACAAATAAATTATGTATAAATAAATAAATAAAACTATTAAAACGCATTGAGCCAAAAACAGCTTGCATACTGCATCTTCCAATTACTTGTTTCATACACTCTTATATAAATTTAAATTAGTGGTATCAAATCACATAAAATATATATAAATATATATTATGTATAATCTTAATTTTATTGCTAATCATCTCTTTCAATTGAAAAAGCTTATCCAAAAAATTCAATCAAACATATTTAATTCCTTCATTCATTCATTAACATATATTTAATCCTTCTCATCTAATTTTTACATTCTATTTTATCATTATTACTTCTTATTAATTTAAATAAATTCCCCCTTTTTAATTTAAATGTAATATAAATAGAAAGACAACCAGACAGACAGATACACAAGCAAACAAATAATTTTCAATTTTAATATCAATAATTTAATTTCTTCTCTTTGATATTAAGCAACATAATCTCATTGTTTTTTCTTTCTTATTTATCTCTCTTTCTCAAAATCCATCATACACATACTCATTCATGAGCATATTAACTAACTAGCTAGTTAGCTAATTAACTAATTAACTAAAAATAGGAATATCCAATTTTTGAATTTACTATTAAAAATAGCCTTTTATTAGATTTTTTGCTTTTAGTAATTACTCTTCCCTTTCGTGTTATTGCTCACAATCAATCAAACAAAGCGATAAAAATATATTTTTAGCTACTTAGATAAGCAATAAATTTATTAATTCTTTTTTAACACTTAATATAATTAGCTCTCCTGCATCTCAATCTCAACCTAAATCACTTATCTCTATGAATTAATCTTATATCATAAAATTACTTAAATTTAAGCATCATGAATTACCTTTCTTGAACAATTTCAAAAACCTTAGTTACACAAAATGATTACGAATTCTGAAAATTTACAAAATGAATATTTCAGTTTTTTTCAAGCAAAAAAAAATAAAAAAAAATACAATTACAAATTAATATTGTGACTCAATTATCTAAAAACGAATTAAACTAGCCTTTGCATGAAAATAGATAATTCATATTCTGAAATTATCCCTTATTTCTAGGATGGTGAACTATTTATTTTATATAGATGAAATCTAATTATTACTATTTTAAATTACAAATTTCCCCGCCTATCCTAATTTTTAAAAACATAATTTTATTGAAAGAGTAAATTGCTATCTATATATATATATTTCTTTATCTATTTTAAACATGCAAAAATGATAAATGAAGCTTTCTAAATAGCAAAAGTTCCCTTAAGCTTGTTCAAATACTTTACACATTCAATTATTTTCATTGATTAAAAATAAATTTATTTAAAATTGCTGCAAAGCTCATGTTTCTTATCATCATTTCATCAAGTATCAATCTAACTCCAAAAAGAAAGAAAGAAAAAATAGATGATATTATTATCAGTAAAATGCATTCTAGTTGTTTGTCTCATTAATCATTTCTTTTTATCTGGCTATTAGATAAAACAAATGACAAATAAATACTTCTTTAGAGTGATGCTTGTTTACTCATAGTTAAATTAATTAATTGTCTGATTTTTATTAGCCATTTAATATCCTTATCCTTTAATTTAAAAATCTTCAGAATTAGAAATAGTTAAGGCATTTTATTATCCATTAGTTTTAAGTGCTTTGTATATTTGTAATAGATTATTATTTCCCTTTTAATAAGATAGATTTTGGAAAATTGATGACATATATTATGTTTAGAAATAAATTACCTGCTAATATTTTAATAAGAAATATATCTTTACTCATATACTTATTATATCATAAAAAGAATACTTTATTTATTTAAAATAAATTTAAAATTCAACTTCCTCTCTGTTCTAAAATAGCTTCCTTAAGCTCTGCATTTGATTTCTTTCTGAAATTAAAACTTTGTATTAATTTTATTAAATTCAAAGAAGAAGTACATATATATTATCTACTTATATCTTCTACTTTCTAAACCCCCTCGAATGGTTTATTTATTTGTTCGTTAGTTATAAAATACTTCTCATTTTCCAATAAATCTTTAAAAAAAATATAAAGACAGTTTTTCATTCCTTTAAAATAGAATTGAATTGAATTGAATTCAAATTAAATTCAAATTCAATTAACAAAAGGTATTTAGGAGAAGTCTGCAAATTAGTTATTTTTCTTTTTTTGCTTTCTTGGAAAAGTTTATTCAGACATCCATAAATAAAAAAGAATGATTGCGTTGTCATCATTATATGAAATACGATGAAACCTCCATTAATTTAACTCTATGTCTGATAGATATTTACAAAAAAAGCCAAATATTTGCAGTTTAATAATTAGTTTTTTTAGAAAAATTTAAAAGACTATTAAATAATTCATATAAATAAATTTACTCGTATTTTAGTTTATTTAATATTAAACAAGCAAGCAGTGGATATTATTGCTTTTATTTTGAATAGCTTTCTTTATTAATTTATATTTATTCGTTTTACTTAGCAAGATTATCTATGCCTTTATTAAGAAGATTATCTATGCTTTTATTAAGAAGATTATCTATGCTTTTATTAAGAAATACATCATTATTAATTTAAAATTAATAACCTAGCAATTTAAGTACCGCTTATCTGTCTGTGAAAATTGAAATAAAAAAGCAATAAAAGAAGTTTAAATCAATGCTAACTGGATAAAAATTTCAAATTGTATGCAAAAATTAGGAAAATGAATTGCTAAGATGAATATTAAATAATGGAATAATTATTGTAAAAGGTTTGCTTTATGAAAAAAAAAACTAATTGAATAATGCTAACTTTATTTTACTCTTGTACTGGAAATCAAATAAGAAAGAAAGATTGGTGATTTGAAAATACATGAAAATATAATGAAGTAAATAATTTAAATTATTAAACACTAACGATAGTAAGTAAAAAATTTTTTTATTTATATATTTTTTAATAAGAATTATGCAAGCAACCAAAGAAGGAAGTAAGATAAAAAGAAAAGAAGGAATGTAGGAAGCAACTTCCAAAGTTAATCTCAATAAGTAAAATGAAAAAAGTATTATTTTCTGATCAAAGATAAATACCAATTGAAATTTGTTTTTATTTTCAAAAAAATTCATAGATTGATTGATTTGTTTGTTTGCTCATTTGACTTTTAGAACAAACAAACAAACCTCTACAAAAACCTATTCTACAGAAATTAGCAAATAAACAAGCAGCCAATAAATTTATTATTCAATCAATCAATATTTTTCTAGTTTTCATTTTCTTTTTTGCTTTTCGTCTTATTTTCTAATTTTTGTCAATTTTCCTCTTTGTTTCATTTTTAAAAATAAAAAGAAATTTCACAAAAACATTTATCTAAATATGCAAAAAATTATATGCATGGGCACATAAATTCGTAGATTCATTCATTCATACATACTTTATTTATTTATTGATTGATTGATTGATTGATAAATACCCTCTTATAATGTGTTTAATAAGAATAAATATTTTTATGAAAATTAATCCTCTTTTCATTTTTAAAAAAGTTTATATTCTCTCACTTCCTGATCTTAGACTAGACTTAATTTTCTTTTATAAAGGCTCCATAGATGCTGAATGTTTGATGCCTCTACAAAAATTATATGCTTTAATAAATAATTTATTTATTCATTGTCAATTTTCTCACTTTTCTTTTCCTTTACCTTTGATAACAATATGTATGAAGCATTATAATAAGTAGTCATTTTTCGAAGATAAATTTTGTGTATGAGATCATTTTTCCTGTCCCTTTCTTCTATACGATTAAGTCAAGTAAATCGCCGTCACCTATTTGATTAGTCTACAGACTAATTAATTTATTCATTTTTATGTTTTGCATAAATTAATTATAAAACCATTATTACAATCATAATTAACTCTCTATATTACTTTGCTTGCTTTTTTATTAAATCTTAAAAAAATAAACTAAAAAACCATTTTCTATTAGAACAATTTCTTCTTTCGTCATTTATTAGAACAACCCTAGTGATTCTTCAATTTATACGCCATTTTTAAAGCTCGATGGTATTCTTTTTCATTATTTTATTTTGTAAACTCCTTTCAGTAAATTGTGAATCCCTTGAATAAAAATTGATAGAAAATACTAAAATGGCGTATTTGGAATGTAATTGAAGAATGAAAAAAGGGGGAAATGATAGTGATTGTAAAATAAAGGAAGAGGTCTCCCATTTATCATTATAAAGCTTATTAAATTTATATTAAATTATTTTTGTCTTAAACCAACATTCTGATAAATACATGATAATTAAAATCACTTGCAAAACAAATTTATAAGAAATAGCGCAAATTAAATATAAAAGTAAGCAAATAAAAAAGTAAAAACAAAACAAAGGCAAAAAATAAACAAACAAACAAACAAATTAAATAATTAATTATTAAATTAATTCATCAATAAACAATCAGTCAAGAATTTTTGCAAATCTAAATTACCTTATTTATTTATTTTAGTATATTAATTTTACATATTGATAACTCAAACTTACTTTCCTGTTTTCATTCATTCATTATTTATTTATTTATTTATTATTTCCTTCATTAAATTAATATAAATAAACAAGCATCTTTAAATACGAATAAACACCATTGATTAGATCAAGATCTCTTTGAATAATAATTTTAATATTTTAATTAAAAATATTTTAAATTATTTGTTTGTTTAACTTATCCCTATTTCTTTTAAAAATTAATAAATATCCTTTGCAGCTTACTCTTTCATTAAATATCTACTATTCATAATAAACTTAATGCAAATAAAAATAAAGGTTTAATTTTATATCAATTAATCAGAGTATGTTAAAATTCTTTTTTTTTCATATTCATCTCTTAGTCAAGCTAGCTAAAAACACTTAATTTTACAAAAAATGGTGAAGAAATCTATTAAGAATAGAAAACAATAAAAACATTTGATAATTATATCTCATTAACTTATGATTTATATTAGCATCTATTGAAAAGGTTATTTTAGCTTCAAATGATCATTCTTCACTGATATCAGAGTTGATTTCGCAAAGAGAAATAATTATGTATGCACAGTATAAATCGAATTTTTAAATTTTGGGAGAAGCATTAATTAGTTAGACATAAATAATTTTAAATATTTTTATTTAGTTAGTTTTAGATGATATAAAAATATATTATTATATGCATTTATTTATACTTGTATGAGTGTATCTTTCAAATAATTGTTAATTATAACAATTTTAATATTTGTTAGATAATTCTTTTCTAACTAATTGAAATTAATAATTTAATGTTTTAAGAGTTATTGTGCTTGAACTATCTATTATTATTTATAATTAAAAACATTACTTAATTATTTATAAAAATATGTTTATATTTATCTATGATATATGACATTTGTTTATTTATTTATTGTTTTTTGAAAATGGCTTTGTAGTTTAGGAATCATACTAGTTATTTATTAAATAACTAACTTGTCTTGTTATGTTTCTTTTGTTTGAAATTGCTTGGTGCTCTTCCTTTGTTGAACAAAATATTATTCATATAATTAATTATTAATAAAAAATCTATTTATTCAACAACAACAATAGAAAATTCAAAATTTAAATAATGCCTAGGATAAAAACTTTGGCTAGAGGAAAAAAATTATTACTAGAAGCCTAATTTAAAAAAATACAGATGCAACGAAAAAAAAAAATGAATACAATCCTGATTTCAAACCAGGTAAATAAGCTTAAGGAGATTAAGATAATTGAAATAAATCCAGTGCAATGTCATTTTTTTAAATTACTTTTAACTTAAAAGACTATGTATGAGAAGAGTTCTTTCTTATCAACAACTTTAGCAGGAAATATTTTATAGGATTAACTATACTAATATTCAAGCAACAAATTTTGGAGATTATCACAAAAAGCTATTTAGAAATGGGGATTTATTTAATTTTCTAAGCAAGTTAACTACTTTGAAAAATATTTTGAGGATATTTGTAATAAAAATTAGAATTTTATTCTCAAATTTACATTCATTAATTCATATATATTTATATACACACATGCAAACAAACATCTACATATTTAACTATATTTTTATATGAGTAAATGTATAAATAATTAATATTTAATCTTGAATTTATATTGATTTTTTCATATTAATTTATAAAAGGAAATCCGAAAATATTTTAAATTCATTTTTATTTGTTTTTACTTCTCATTAAAAAATATTTTTCAATTTAGCAAATATTTTCTAACTTAGCCTTTGAAATTTATATAACAAAATACCAAACAAACAAAAAAAGAATATTTTGATTAAATACAAAAAAGCTATTGATTTTATGATACTACTTGTATTCAAAGATTTGTTAGATATATTCGGCTATAGAGCTCCTAAATACAAATAGATAGATAGACACTAAAGAAAATGGACATTTAATCAATATCTAACAATTTATTTTAAAAAATTGATTGAATAACTACATATCGAATGAAGAGTTAATAATGTTATGGTTTCTGGTTTGGATGGTTTTCATATTATAGATGTCACCATATTTATTAAAGAAAAGTTATAATTGATTCTAACAATATTGAAAGAGATTCAGGAAAGATGAAATTGGAGGAAAATGCAATAAATAGAAAATATTGTTACTATTTACATGATCAGTGACTTTACAGATAGTAAAAATGAAGATCGGATATAAGAAATTTTATATTCTTACTTTTCTGAAAATTAATTGGTTTGGTGATTGTAGAAATTATATTCTACTAGAAAGTATGTATATAATTTATGATTTCTTGATGTTACTGCTACATGTCGTAAAAAGTACAAACAAATTAACAAATAATGACAGTTCAATAAGAAACAATGTCAATCTTTGCTAGCAAAAGCATCTACATGATGCCACAATATTTGTGAGAATAGTGAGACGATTATCATAGGTCTTTGTACTTACATTCATTTAAATGACCAATAAGAAAATTGAATGCAGTTTACACTAGCTTTTTTATATTTAAGATAGATACTTAGAAATATATACAAATCAAATCAAATTTTACTGTTTGACAAATTAATTAACAAATTTATTGATATTGTATTTCTGGAAGATTTAAAAAATCATAGAGATATATTCTATTTGCTTAAATGATTGATAGATAAACTTTATTTTTTAACAACTTAAAAAATAGTTTTAAATATTTGATTATTTTGTTTAAAATATTTTCTTACTTTTCAAAGCTTAATTTATTTATTTTTGTTCATCTTTATCTAATTAAGAAGAGAATTGCCATTATTAAATTTATCTTTATTCATTAATATTAACAGGCTTTCATTCATTAAATGATTAATTTTCATCATTAAAAAAAAAAGTTTTATATTTTTTACAATCCTTAATGATGAAATTTTTAAAAACTAGATAGAAAATATTATTAAATGTTTATTAAAACATTTTTTTCATGTAAAATAGAAAGATGCAAAAATAAAATTTTTATTTGGTCTATTTTGATCTTGTCATTTGAAATTTTGAAAAAACCTAAATATGAAAAAAGAAAGATTATGTAAAAAAGGCTTTAAACGATCTCAGATAATTATTTTTATAATATGTTTTGTGAGTTACACAGTTTAGACGATTTTTTTGTGACGTATTAAGTGAAAAGTGATATATTTTAGAATAAGATGAATGGATGGATAGAGGATATCTCATGAAATAGAAATTTTCTTGAACCTGAAAATAAAAAATAAAAATATTACTTAATTTAAATATAAATGGGGTAGGTTAAAATTTAAAATAATAATTTGAGATTTAAATTATGATTTATGAATCAATCAAACTTAAGTAATATGTCTCAGTAAACAACTAACTCTTCAATCACCATAATATATATATACAACTCATGTTTTAGTTTTTTAATAACTAAATACAAAAATAAAAGTTATTTAATTCAATATATTGATTGAATCTACAAACTTTTGTTTATTAATTTAAAACTTTCTTGATATTTATTAATCGTAGCTAACTTTTCACTTAATATTTAAAATAACAAGCAAGCTCATTTAGAAAAAAAAAAATTGAATGATATTGATAAATGATCCATCTCATTATTTTTCTTTATAAAACAAATTATTAAAATATTTTTAATCAAAAAAAAATAAAATATTATTATTTTTTAATTATAAAAAGTAAAAATAATGCTTTTAATGAAACAACTTACATTTATTTATAATGATTTGTTAATAATTGATTATTATTTAATGTATAACCTATTAAACTAGAGTTTAAAATAATGAAAAAATGATCTTCTAATTGAAATTACAAAATAATAATAATATGAAATTCTAACAATAAAAAATTTTCTTATTTGAGTTTATAAATTCTTAATGGATGTGGCAAATTAAATAAATAAATAACTTATTTTTGGCTTATTTCTGCTAAATATATATATTTATTTTTTATTCAATTCAAAATTATTTTAAAAAAGTTCTTCAAATATCTAAATAAAAATTTATTCTATTCATAAAGAATTGTTTTAAATAAAATAATTAATAAAGAGAGTATGTATGAGTGTTAAATGTGTGTAATGACTACAAAATAAAAAATATTGTGCATATAAATTAAATAAATTAACAAAATTTCATTAAATTTTCATTTATTTTTATAAAAAGATTTATTTTCATATTTCTATCAATTAAACATTCTATTAATTACAAATGCATTTCTAAAGAAAAATTAACAGTCAATAAAATGGGTTTTTATTAGGTTAACTATTTTACTACTTACTATCAAATTATTAAGAAAAATGAGAGTGGAAGTCTGAGTTTTAAATTTAATTTTTCTACCTTTTACTATTTAAAATACCTATCTTATATAGATGGTAGGGACATAAATAGGTAGGTAGGCTTTTATAACAAGGGAGTTTCAGCAAAGAAAACGAGGCTATTAAGAAAAAAATCTAAAAGATTTTGCTTATAGGAATTATTATAACTTTAACCAATTTTATGATGAGATTTAAACATTAAGAATACAATGAATATTGGTATATTTATTTTGCATTTTGAGTGATAAAAAAATAATTCTTGACTTATGAATAAACAAATTAATGTAGGTCTAGTCTAGTCTAATCCGGTCTTGTTTGATATGATAGGGGTGGGGAGAAATGAATTTCAAAAAAATAAAGAAAATGGAAGTTAGTTAGTTAGTTATTTATTTAGGTGTTTTGTTTATTTAGCTGATATATTTTTTTAGTTTGTTATCGAGTAATGAGGAGTACAATCTAAATAGCAAACTAACTTAGTAAATAAAGAAATTAATTAATTGGTATTCAGTATGAGGGAGGAGCGAGGGATGTTGGAGTTGAGAAATTGGTAATTGGATGAATTATGGATGAGGTAGGTATGTGAGAATGATGATTAATAAAAATATACACATAGTTTGATTACTATGGAAAGAAACAATAATATTAACTATCGACAGCACTTTAAGCATATATTATTGATTAACTTACATAATTGGAATAGAAATGGTGATTCCTTTATTATAAACACTCTTTTTTTTTGAAAATAAGTTTATAATATTTTCAAAACAAAATAAAATTAAATTAAAAAAATTTTCATCAAAACAAAAAAATAATTTACACAAAACAGAAAAGAAAATGGCTAGAACTAAATAAACTGCTAGAAAGTCAACTAGTATTAAGGCTCCTAGAAAACAATTGGCTGCCAAGGCTGCCAGAAAGTCTGCCCCCATCTCTGGTGGTATCAAAAAGCCCCATAAATTCAGACCTGGTACCGTTGCCTTGAGAGAAATCAGAAAGTATTAAAAGACTACTGACTTACTTATTAGAAAGCTCCCCTTCTAAAGACTTGTCAGAGATATTGCTATGGAAATGAAGAGCGATATCAGATTCCAATCACAAGCTATCCTTGCCCTCCAAGAAGCTGCTGAAGCCTACCTAGTAGGTTTATTCGAAGATACCAACCTCTGCGCTATCCACGCTAGAAGAGTTACTATTATGACCAAGGATCTCCACCTTGCTAGAAGAATTAGAGGAGAAAGATTCTGAGAGCTCTCTCTAATAATTAACTTAATATATAATACACACATATAATATAATGTTTTCTTATTATGGGAATCATTTAGTTTGTTTTACATAATAACTAAATTATTTATTTAATATGAGGTTTTTAAAATAAATATTTATAAAATAAAATTTTTTTGAAAAAAACATTAGTTAATTATTTATAAAAAAACTTTTTGTATTTATTTTTGATGCAAGTTATTTACTGTATTCCCTTTTACCTAGGCCCTCGGTTATTCGGTAAAATCAAGCAAGGGAGGTATAAAGAAAAAATTTTTGGGTGAATTTTGATCTACCTTTGTTATTAGGTCTATTTTTTTGCGAGGGAATATGGTATTTATTTATTTCTAGGTTTTTTCAAGAATAGCTTGATGATTTAAGAATTATACTAATTAATTATTAAATCATTAACTTGAAATGTTTCTATTCTTTGAAATTGCTTTGTGCTCTTTCTTTAGCTAAAAAATATTCCTTAATTATTAATAAAAAAAATATATAATCAATAACAACAACATAAAATTTAAAACTTAAATAATGTCTAGGTTAAGAACAGTGGCTAATTACAAATGGAGAGGAATAATGGCATAAAGAAATCGAAAAATTGAATTTATAAAAAAACAGCGAGATAAATAAATTGAATAAAATTCTGGTTTCAGACTAGGTACGTAAGCTCAAGGAGATTGGGAGAGTTGAAAAATGTATGCAGAGTCATTTTTTAAAATGTTACTTTTATCTTTAAAGATTATGTATGAGAAGAATTCTTTCTTATTTCCAACTTTAACAGGAAATATTTTAGAGGATTGACATACAATACATACTAATTAGTAATCAAACAAAGAGTTTTGAAGTTTATCAAAAAATCTATTTAGAAATAGGGATTTATTTAATATTCTAAGCAAATTAATTATGTTGTTAAAATATGTTTGTTGAGGGTATCTATCTGTCATAAAAATTAGAACTTTACCATTATATTTACATTAATTCATTCATATATATTTATATACATTCATTCATTCATACATATATCTTTATATCTAACTATATTTTATATGAGTAAATAAATAAAAAAAATTAACATTTAATCTTGAATTTTTTCATATAATTTTATAAAAGGACATCTATCTGAAAATATTTTAAATACATTTTTATTTTTTTTATCGTTTTCATTAAAAATTATTTTCCAAAAAGGCAATTATTATTTTAATTTTGCCTGCCTTTGAAATTTATTACGCCAAACAAACAAACAAAATAAGAATATTTTGACTATATACAAAAATTCTATTGATTTTTATGATACTATTTGTATTAAAAGATTTGTTAAATATATACAGCTATAGAGCTTCTACATACAAATAGAATACTCAAAGGAAAATGGACATTTAATCAATATCTTACAATTTATTTGCAAAAACTGATTGAATAATTACATATCTAATAAAGAGTTAATTATGGTTTCTGGTTTGGTTTGGATGATTTTCACATTATTTATTTCACCATATCCATCAAAGAAAAATTATAATTGATTCTTACAATATTGAAAGAGATTCAGAAAAGATGAAATAAGAAGAATATGTAATAAATAGAAAATATTATATGTTACTTCAGATCAATGACTTCACAGATAGCAAAAATGAAAATCGGATAAAAGAAATTTTATTTTCTTACTTTTCTGAAAATTAAATGGCTTGCTTTTTGTAGAAATTATATTCTACTAGAAAGTATGTATATAATCTATGCTTTCTTGATGTTACTGCTGTATGTCGTAAAAAATACAAACAAATTAACAAATAATGACAGTTCAAAAAAAAGCAAGGTCAATATTTGCTAACAAAAGCATCTACATGATGCCACGATATTTGTGAGAATAGTGAGACGATTATCATAAGTCTTTGTACATACATTCATTTAAATGATCAATAAGAAAATTGAATTAAGTTTACACTAGTATTTTTATAATTAAGGCAGATAAATAGATAGATACTAAGAAACATATGCAAATCAAATAAATTTTGTTGTTTGACAAATTAATTAACAAATTAATTGATATTATCTTTCTAGATGAATTAAAAAAATGTGAGATATATAGATATATATCTATCCATATATCTATTTGCTTAAATGATTGATAGATAAAATTAATTTTATAAGCAATTTAAAAAATAGTTTGTTTGTTTGTTTTAAAACTTGGATTATTTATTTTGTTTAAAATATTTTCTTATTTTTCCATTCTTTTTAGCACATACATATTTAATAATTTTTGTTCTTCGTTATCTAATTAAGAAGAGAATTACCATAATTAAATTTACTTTTATGCATTTTCATTGATATTTGTCTCTATAACTAACTAAATCTTCAATCACCATAATATATATAATATTTAACTCATGTTTTTGTATTTTAAAAGCAAAGTACACAAATAAAAGTTATTAAATCCAATATATTGATTGAATCTAGACACTTTTGCTTATTAATTTAACACTTTATTGATATTATAGCTAGCTTTTCACATAATATTTAAGATAGTAAGCAAGCTCATTCAGAAAAAAATATAAATTTAATGATATATTTTCATCAATGTATGAAAAAAAAAAAAATTCCTTTATTTGAGTTGATAAATGAATGTTTAATTAATGTGAAAAATTAAATAAATAGCTTAATCTCTGCTAAAAATATATTTTTTATTCTATTGCAAATTATTTTAAAAAAGTGTTTAAAATATCTAGATAGACAGACATTAATTCTATTCATAAAGAAATATTTTAAATAAAAGAAAATGAATTTTTTATTTTAAATTAAATATAATCAAAAAGAGAGTGTGTGTATGTGAGTGAGTGAGTGTTCAAGTGTGTGCACTAACTGCAAAATAAAAATCTTTTATTAGATTTATAAATTTTTTTATTCTGACGCAAGTGCATTTTTAATATGAACTGATATTTTAGTTAATTTTTAAAAGTTTATTAAATATTCTTTTGAAAATATTTTTATTTAAATTTATAACAATTTAAATTTTTAAAGTGAATTTTTTAAAAATTAAATAAATAACTTGAAGTTATCTTAATGATTTTTTTGATATTTTCTTTAAAAAAACACTATTAATTAATACAGTTTATTTTCAGTTTAATTTTATTATCTAAATCATGGTTGTGTTGCTGAAGGATATTTTGTTAAAATGAATTTAATATTTAATTTAATTGTTGAATGATAAGTTTTTGCAGGCTTACTAAGCTTACTGAGATATTTAATTAATAAAAATATGATAGGATATAATTAATTTATTAATTGACATCGATATGTTTCTATAAATAAAAACTTATTCATTAATTAGAAAGTAAAATAATTAAGTGTTTTTTTAGTGGTAATTTTTGATAAATTTCATTAAAAATAAGCTAAAAAAATAAAATTAGTTTGTTTGTTTGTTTGTTTGAAATCCTACTTATGCAGATAAACAAAACAAATACTTTGAAGTAGGGTATTTCCATCCATCCATCCATTTTTATTTAATTAATTATTGAAATAGTGTTGAAAATTTAAATGAATTATTTTTTAATTAAATATTGATTTAATAAAAAAAAATTTAGTAAATAAATAAATAAAGATATTTTTATGTTTGTTTATAGAGAAATATAAACTTTAATTTAATTTACTAAATGCTAAAAAAATATTATAGGAAAACTAACTAACTAACTAAATAACTATATTTAATTAATGGTTTATTAGAAGAAAGAATTAATTTCTATAAATAAATGTAGAGTTCATTCCATATTTTAAATGGGAAATATATATTATTCAATGAGCAGTATAAGTTAAATTATTACAATCTCTTTCAGTAAATGTAACATCAAATCCTTGTTAATATTTCATTATTAATTCAGTTTAGTTCTTTTTCAAACAGCTAGTAACAGCATAAATTCTCTCACCTTCTTCATTATCAAATAAAAAAGAAAAGGCCTTAGGATAACTGCAAATATTTTAGACAATAAAAGACTATTCAAATTCAGGTTATTCGTCATTTGAGACTAATTTCAAGCATTGAGCTTTTGTAATATCATCGTATTCAATGATTCTAGTTGTGAATAAAGTAGTAATTACTAACAATGCGCCGATTGTTACAAATGACATTAAACTCTTAGCAACCATTATCTATCTATCAATCTTCTCAAATATTTATTTTTAATTAATGTTTATTAATTAATTTTAAGTTTATGAAATTCAAGAAACCTTTCAAACCCTTTTTCAATAAATTTTATTTTGATTTATTTTTTGAAAGCACTCATTTGGTATTACAGATTAAAAAAAGGTTTTAATTCGATATTATTTACTATAATTTCAATTAATTTTCAAATTGCTTGTTTAATTGATCAAAATATTTGTCTAAAATTTATTATTATAAGAAAATTAATTTATTGTTTTATCAAATAATAAAAAATGAGATTTTTAAAATTGAGCTATTGAAAAGTAAAATGTATTTTACAAGAAATGTTTCTATCTATCTATCTTACTTCATCATCGTTATTCAATAATGAATGAATTAAAAAACCAAAATATAAAAAATATAAAAATAAGAATTAAAACTAAGAAAAGAAATCAAATATAAGTAAGTAGCTAAGTATTTTTAATTAAGTGTTGATTTAATATTCATTTATTTACTTTTCATTGATGTAATTAGGGTTAAAAAAGGAATAATTAATTTTAGACTCATGATTGCTTACAAATTTTGCAATTGAATTTTTCCAATAAATTTATTAGCAACAAAATAAAGAAATCTAATCAAATAAATGAGAAAAGCAATTAAAAAAATTCTTTATTTTTAAACTAGAAGCAATTATTTATTTATACTTATTTTTTATCGAAAATTTTACTTTTTTACGATATTAAATTTCTCCTAAGCTTTTTTCAATTTTTTCTCAATTTATGATAAATATTTACCATCTTTTATGTTAATAAAAATAAAATCTATTTTATATTTTAATTTTAATTTTACAAAAAAATTTTTAATATATCTATAAAAAATAGTTTTTTTATGTTAAAATTAATTTTACATTTATTAGTATTTATTTTTAATTAAATATTGGTCTTAATTCAAATAAATAAAGTTAGAATTAAATGCCTTTGTCATTTTTTTATTCTTTGATTTCCAGTTTATCAAAGAAATAACTTTTGTTGGAAATAAGGAATGTAATGTTGACCTTAGCAAATTAGTGTTAATTTTAATTGAATATGTTTAATAGGTTATAATCTAAAAAAATAAAATAAGAATAAAATTAATTTATTTATTTATCATTTTTTAATTTAAGTTTTATATTTATCAAATTATTTTATTTAAAATATCAAACTAATTTTAATATATTTTTAGATAATACAAAAGAAATCAAAACAAAGAAATTGACCCTACTGCTTAATATAAAATAAATAAATAAATAAATAAATATATAAATAAATAAATAAATAAATAAATAAATAAATAAGAATAAAATCTAATTAATTTAGATTTATTTTTAAATTTAAAAAAATATTTTTTATTTATTTGATTTTGAAAAGTAAGAAATTATGAGTGAGTGAATGCTTTTTTGTTAAATTTTTTAGAAATTTGAAGAATTAAAAAATCAATGATATATTAAATAAAATATAAAAATAATTAATTAACTCAAATCAACTTAAGAATTCATAATATATTTTATCAAATTTTTGTAATTTATTTTTGAGAATTTTTTTTGGGGGTTTAAATTAATTAATAAATTACCATTTTTTTTCACAAAGATTTTAGAATTTGTTTGTTTGTTTGTTATAGAAAGTTTTTTTTGATCAGATGGATATAGAAAAGTAAATAAATAAATACATAGATTTTGATTTATTTGTCTCTTTGAATAATTATTTAGTTTATTTATTGATTTTTTATCAGAAAATATTTATTTGTTATTTTACTGAAATATAAAAAGATAAATTGCTTTACAAATAAATAAATAATCAAAGAATATTTTGTTTTTATAAATTTTAGAATGTTGGAACTTTAAAAGCTTCAAAAAACTTAGCAGGATGTAAAAGTTATAGACTTAAATTTTAGCTAGAACAACTTAAATGAGTAATAGCTAAGCCTTTACAAATAATTGATGAGGTCAAGAAGAAATGTATAAAGCATCAATCTTGATTTGACAAAAAGTTCAGCAAGCAAGGAGCATCTAAATAGTTTATTTAAAAGGATTTCTAAAATGCCTTGCCTTGAGCATCTCTCAATTACGTTAGGATAATCAAAAGCGTTTTAAATGAAGGAAATGTTTGAATTTCTATCAAAATTAAAAATACTAGTTTCGCTCAAATTTAGTTGCAATTTTTCAAACAAAAAAGATGCTTTTGATTTCAGCGAGTTTCTCTCAAAAATGTAGAATTTAAAATCATTAAAGCTAGATATTGTACTGCAATATTTTAATGATTTTGAAAAAATTAAGCAAGAAATAACTAAGATGGATAGGCTAGAAGAGCTCACGTTGAAGGTAAATTAAAATAGTTTAGTGTGTGGCACTTAGTACTTTTAAAACTGTATTAATGAAAAGAATTGCTTAGAATTTCTTTCATTAAACTTATCACTGGTTTAATATGATTAATCTAAAATTTAAGAAGTAGTCAAGGAAATATAAAAAGCGAAGGGCTTGAAAGTTTTAAAATTGACACTAAAATTAAATGAATACTAACTGAATTATCTCCCATTTTATTAACTTTTGTTTCAAATATGGTCTTAATTAAAAGAAATAACTCACTTTTATCTATATTGCGATTTCTTGAGGACAGAGGAGTGTAAGTTTTTACTCAGCGAATTAAGCAAGCTTGATAGTTTAAAACTTGTTTACTTAAGTGGATTAAACATTTAATTAGTATCATAAATGTCTTCTTTTTTTTAAAGTTTAGATAATAAGTTTTATTTGCAATTAGATCTAGCCAAATTTAGAAGAATTATTACTATTAAAAGTGAACATTATGGACTATTTTCCTAATCCTTGCTATAAGTTAAAAACCTATAAGCAATATATTTACACTTAACTTAGGAATACAATTAAAAAATTGAAAATTTGCCATAAGTTTTCGATAGTTTAAAACAATCAAAAAGTCTGAAAAGCATAGTAATTGATTTTTCAACTTTGATAAAAACTTATAAGAACTGTATAACAACAAATTTGTTGAAGTTAAAGAATTTATATCATATTAATTTACTAAAAAATTAAGATTTGCTAAATTAAAATAAGAAAAAAATCTATAGAAAACTTCCAAGATTAGTCATGGTTTTAGCTAATTGAGATTCTATGTATCTAATTACCTTTCTCCAATATTAAAACAGTCTTTAACAATAAAATACTATTCAAAAAATAGAAAAAAACCAAGTAAAGTTGAAGAAAAAACAATAAAAAACTAATGAGTATTATTCTGAAAATCTTTTTGGATGTTTATTTCTGAAAAATCTTTACTGATATTTGTATTTTAATTAAAATTCAAAATATTTTGATAAATGAAACCTGTTAGTTTAAACAAAAAAATAAATAAAAAACAAAAAGCTATACAAAATTTAAATTAAATGAAAGCTTTTACATAAAATGTTTTATGGAAAGTAAAAAATATAACAAATTTATTTATTTTTTAATTTATTTAAAAATTAATTAATTAATTTAAATGATTTTATAATTTTGTGTTTTTGCTCTAAGTAATTAAAAATAAAATAAATTAAATGAATAATTTGATTAATCTTTCTTTTATTTACATACTTAAAATAAATTAATTTTATAAAATCTATTTAATTCTTTAATTTTTCGGCATACAAAAACCCTAACTAAATAGCAAATAGTAAGAAATTAATTTATTTTTGAAAGATCATAAATGCTTTAAATTATCCCATAAAAATAAGATTTATTTTTTGTTCAAATTTTCAAAATAAAAATATTTGTTTTTTACTTTAAGTTAATATTAAAAATTAATTTTAGTTAATAGGTTTTTAGGTATAAATAGGAAATTAATAAATAACTAACTGCTAATATAATTTTATATATTTTTAAATACATACTAACATTTTAGCTAAATAAATACCTATCAATAAAAATAGATAAGTTATTATTTTTGAATAGATAAAAAGGTAAGTAGGTAGGTAGGTCTGCTTTTTCAACAAGCTTTAGAATAAGCATCTAACATATTATCGCCAGATTCGTAGTTTAGCTTAAATGATTAGTTAGCACTCAAACAAGGAGTTTCAATATCAATTGTCTCTTTGTTTTTCTTTTGAATTCCAAAGAAGAACTTCATTTTGTTTACGCATTCATTTGAAGCGTAGTAGAAATCATCTTAATGAGATTAAGGAAGTTATATTTCTAAGCAAGTAGGAAGAACATTAATTTTTTCTAAGGATTATTAAGATTTGCTAAAGGTCAAAACAGTTGCAACTCCTAAGAGAGCAGCAAGAGAAATAATTAAAACTAATTTGTTCATCAAAAATTTTGTTGAATAATTTTATTTATTTATTTATTTTCTTTTTTTTTATTATGAATTTTTTTTCAGATATAATTTGTAATTTCAATTTTATCTGTAATTAGAAGTTGATTAAATAATCATTTGATATTTTTTAGTTTTAATTTACATCGATTGGAGATTGGAGATGAATTTGATCAAGATTTCTTATTTCAAATTGAATCACTAAAGTAATTACCTTCGTCATTTTAGTTTGGGATATTAGATCATTTTGGTAATATATTACTAATCATTTCTGCTTGGAAAGGCAAAATTAAATTCGTTAATAAAAGAAATTCAGGGAAACCCTAAATGTTTATTCTATACACTAACTTGTGAATCATTATTATTGAGAAATAATATTTTATTTTTTATACAAAAATAAATAGTCTTCTTCTTTCTCTGTGTTCAAATAAATCTAACCTTTAAAATAATCTTAATAATAAATCAATTAATTTGCTTTATTATTTATAAAATCTTGGTTGTAATTAGTATAACCCAATAAAGAGTGTGTAAATAAGTAATTGAGTGAATGATGTAGAGTTGGATATTGTATTTATTAATTTTTTATGGAAAAATATTTATTTTTTAGAATAAATCTAAATGTTTTATTTCACTCTTAATAAATCTACTTAATACAATTTAAATTTGCTAAAGAATATTTCTCTTAAAATAATTTATTTGCTTGTTAATCATTGGTTTTTGAAGAGCAATCAATATTTGCTAATAATACAAATTAATTCAGATAAACCCTCTATGTTTACTTTACACTCTAAAAAATTGATTAGTCATTCGTACTAAATTAATTTATCTTAAAAAAATCCTGCCTACTTGATTTTTTTTGAATAAATAAATCTAATCTTTAAAATAATCAAAATAATCAATAAATTAATAAATAAATATTTAAATTAATTAATTAATTATGAGATAGATTTTATTTATAAAAATTTCGTTGTAAATTTGTAATGAGCAAACCCAATAATTAATTAGTGATTGGCGTAAAGTTAGTTGTTGGTTGTATTTACTTAAAAATTTTTTGATGAAAATAATAATTTTGTAGATTTAAACTAAATTAAATGTTTTTTTTCCTTATATAAAAACAAGATTGATTGGCCAGCTATGTATGTAATTAGAATAATTTTCAATTAACATCATTCAGAAATTTCATTATTTTTTATTTAAAAAACATTTTTTTAATTCATATTTAAATTATTAGTGATTTTAGTTAAAATAATTTATTTCTTTCTTTGCTTGTGGTTCATGAATTTGTTAAAATTTTTATTTTAATTAAAATTAATATTTAGTTTTTTTTGTAAATTTGGAAATAAAACTTAAAATAAATAAATAAAATTCTCTAATACATTTATTTATTAAAGAGAGAGAAAGATAATAAATAAATAAATATTTTTTGAAATAAAAATCCTTACGACTAAATATAAATATTAAAATGCAGCTAGCTATCTAGCCAGCTAGCTAGTTAGCTCTACATATAACTAATACAAATCTTAATTAAGAAGAGAAGAAATTAGTTTGAACAAGAATATGATTTCAAACACAGTTATAGGTTTCTTTCATATTTGAGACTTGTAATACATCTGTGACATGGGGCATTAAAGTAGATTAATTTGGTTTTAAACAACCAGTTGACTAACTAACAGTTTTACCATTAATTGTAACATCGTAGTCAAAAACGACGTTGTAAGCGCAAGTGTTTGAGGCTAAAAATTCCTTTTTAGTGCGTCCATATAAGAAAGTAAAGCAAGAGAAATCTTCAAGAGGGGTATTTCTTTGAGAGTTGAAAGTGTAGATAGTGGCCACTCCCAATACAGAAATTAAAGATATTAATAATACTGCAGTTAAAGTTTTCATTTTAATCAATTTTTTAATTAATTTTTTACAAAAAATACTTTATAAATATAGACTAATAATTATTTATTTCTTTATTAGAGAGAGAAATGCTTAATTAATAAAAGAATTGTTTAATAAGGCATCAAATAAAGTAAATCCTATTCTATCAACTATTTTAAAATCAATAATTAAATCAAAATGATTTCAATAGTATTTCAAGCCTTCAAAGACAAAAACAAGCAAACATTTAAATGTAAATAAATATTAAACCAATAAGAATAACATAAAATGTTTATCAATAGAAGCTCAATCAAAAAAGTAAAGAAAAATTAGTAACTAACTAAATAATAAACTAAGTAATTTTTTTCTTTAATCTTACTTAATATACAAAATTAAGTGATAAGAAATCAATAGAAATTTTCTAATCTTTTAGTTTCTGTTTGTCTGTCTGTATTAAAATTAACTCTTTTCATTTTTTTGAAATCAAAATCTTTTTCAAAAAGATAAAATATTGCTTGTTTATTCATACTTACTTACTTACTCATTTATTTATTTACTTATTATTAAAATGTATTAATCGTAACTATAAAATTCAAATTAAGTAAATATTTACTAAAACAGAAATTATTTTAAATCTTTAATTCAAAAAATTAATTAAAAAACAAATATCTATCTTTTATAAAAGATTATTTTTAACTAACACCCTTTTTATTTATAATTAATAGATAAACAAACAAACCAACCAATCCTTTAGTTTTAAATAAGAATTACCAACAAACAAATAAATAAAAAATTGTTAAAAATTAATTATTAATGAAAAATGAAAATTTAAATTTATTTTTTGTATTAATTTTACTATTTTCTTTCAAGATTTGCAAGCATTTTTTATTTATAAATTTATTTTCATCAAATAAATATTAAAAAATAAAATTTAAAATGCTAAAAAATATATTTTTGATAAAAAATTGACCATTCATTAATTAATTATATTTGCCAATTTAATAAATTGCATTATCATTCATTAATACACAGATCAACATTTACTAGATTTGAAACCGAATATTTAGAAAAGACTGGTGATGTTAGGAATAGTAATAGTCTCACCAGGTTACATACACTTAGTAGTTTATTCTGAGATAACGTCATCAATATTGATTTAGAATTTGAAAGAGACCTTTTAATCCCAGCATTAGTTGACAGCAAAGAATTCTTGCTAAGTGGTTTCGTCAACATCCTAACCTAATTTTAAGGCTAAACAATCGTCTAAGTTAACCTTTTTTTCTAAGGGAGCTCTATGATTTAATGTGAATAAAGTAGCAACTCCTAAGAGAGAAACTAAAGAAATTAACAAGAGAGGAGTAATTCTCATTTTTTTGTATTTTTTAATTTTTAAAAGTATCTTTTTTATTTACTTTTTTAATAATTATATCAAATAATACAAAAATTTATTTAAAATTTGAGTTTAATTTATTTTATTCTAACTTTAAAGTATTTAAAAAAAATTTCTTTTTTAGAAGGGCTTAATAAATTAAGAATTCAAGCTCAAATTACCTTTTGTATGCTAGCTATTTTTTGCAAGAAATCTTTTTTTCTAAAAAAATATAAAATGTAAATTTTTTAATGAAAAAAATTTTTTTTCTTATTATTTTTCTTGATGTAAAATTTTAAGCTATTTTGAAAATAGTAGACAGATAGAACTAACCAGATAAATTAATAAATAAATAAAAAAATAAATAAAGATAAAAAGAAAGCTTTTGATTGAATTAAACATGTATTAAATGTAAATAAAAAAGAAGAACAAATTAAAAATTTAGTTTTTAATAAAATTTTAGTTTTGTACAAGAAATAAATTGATGAATCTAAATAAAACAAAAATGATGATTAAATATCTGTCTATTTGTACTTATCTATCAAAATTATACTTAATAATATATAATGATTATTTTATGAATTTAGAAGCTAAGTACTCCTTAGACTGATTGCCATTTATTTACTCAGGTAGCTAAAATTAGGAAGAGAAAAAAAAAATTCAGTAATGACACTTATTTTAAATATTTTTCAACTAATTAAGTTTTTCATAAAAGAATTATAAGCATTTCCATCATAAGAAATATTTTGATAATAAAAAAAATTCACAATATGATAAAATTATAATTTAAAAATGGTTGTTATGGCATAATATTATATTTAGTTAAATATCTCTTTGGATAAAGTCACTTATACTGAAGATACTAATCATAAGAGGAAGAGATCCATTGAATCAAAAATTCCTCCATCCATTAATTCATTTTAGTTTTTGTTCAATAATTTTAATTTTTTGAGAAAAGAATTTAAGTTTTTATCATATGAATAGAAATATTTTGATAAAAAAAATGATAGATAATCTAATTTTTAATACACAAGTATCATTCTTATCTATTAAATATAAATATAAATAAAATAATTAAAAAAATGAATAATAAAAATAACATTTAATAGAAATAATTACATTAGGTGATTGATATAATTTAATATGTTTAAGTTGTATGATTTTGGTTTTTTTCACAAATTTATTTTATGTAAGTTGTAAAAATGTTCAAAAATACAGAAATACTTTTTCGAGAGATCATAAAATAAAAATACTTTTTTAGAATATAAAAAAATAAAAGAAGCGATTTACAGATAAAATAATAATGAGGTTTCAATAACCTATTGTTGCTAGTTTCTTTAGGTTTCTTGCTAAAGCTACATAGATTTCTTAATCTACAATACTGGGATTCTAAATGAAATAGAAATTAAAACCAATTAAATTTTAGTTATTAATTTTTTTGAGGACTTGCAAACATTGGCTTCTCGCTTATATCACTCTTTAAATTTTTAACACAGAAATCTTAAGAAACTAATTATATACTAATTTATTAGTATTTTATACTGTTTCTTCAAAGAATTAAAGGCTTGGGTTGTCTACTATGCAGAATACTTCTTAGAATTAATTGGTTTTATTTTAGAAATATTTGGTTAAATACTTAAAACTTTCAAAGTCATCTTAATGTTTTAAATGAACTACTACCTGCTTCATTTATTCACATAAACTAAGTTCGGGATCTTCTTCACAAAGTAAAGGACCTTCCAACTAAAAGAAATAATTATTCTAGTACTAGAATCCTATATCTAAAGAAAGTTCCCAAGAATTTACAAATTGGCTTAATAAAAACCTTCTTTTTTACTACTCGAAATCAAATTTAACATTTTTACTAATTTACTACAATCTTTATTAAGCTTTTATGATGGTTGATATGCCAATTTAATCGTCTAGTGCCAAAGATATGTCTAATTATTGCAGTTTCTCTAGCTTATAAAGGTTTTCTAGAATTTAATTTAGAGCTTTTTCACTTAAATAAACCTTTTAACTTTTTATTGTCAACTCTTCAACAACAGTTAAACTTAAAATAATATCGTTAAGCAGTTTTTCATTATATTCAGGATTAGGTTTACCTGCAAAAGTAATATCCAACTTCTTTAATTTATTTAGGAATTAGTATTATTTATCAGAATTCAATTCAATTTCTTATTCAAAGCAGACAGAAGGACATTCGATTCTTAGTGAAGTGAGATTCATTAAATTTTTTAAATAATTAAAACGGAAACAGTTTTAATTACTATTCCAAGAATTTTCAAATTTAACTTAAGGAAAATAAACAATTTCTAACTGAGGCAGAGCTTGTAAATTGTTTAAATTATTTCTAAATTCATTCCAAAAATGACTTTCATCACTGTTGTAATAAAATTTTCTCAAATATTTAATTGAAGTTATCGAGAAGTTGTCATTTTCAGAAATTCTTTTTAAAATAGCTTGAAATAAGCTATTAACACTTTCTTTGATTACTTCTGCTTCTTCAGAGATTGAAATTACAGTGTAATACTAGCTACCTTTTTGTTTAATCCATAAAGAATCTGGCTATTTGATGGATTTGGGAAATTTGCTATAAGCCTGAATCATTTTAAACTAGTTTAATTGTCCTAAAAATTCAAAGTTAAGACTTGTTTTAGGTATTTACAATTGACAATATTATATTGCATCAAATAAATCAACTATTTGGTTGTTTTACAAAAAATTTGAATCTATTTTCACTTTCAGATTTTAAATAGCATTTTGCTTTTAAAACAAAGCTTTTAAAATGCTAAAATTTAATTAAATTCCTTAAGAAGGTTAATTTTCTTCATTCTCAAAATCCGATTTAGTTCTTTCATTTTTATCTTCTTCTTCTTATTTGTTTTCTATCTAATCGAAGATTAATTCTAAAGTAAATATCTTATAAGTATAATTAATTAAAGGGGAGATATACTTCTCAATAAGACACCCTTAGTAATCTTTAGAGTAAGCAGGATTTATTAAAAGTTTAATGTGAGTAGATTAGGACAATTACAGTAAAGAAGTTAAAAAAATTTACTCATTTTATTTATGAAATATTTCAAGAGACAAAGAATTATTATAAATTGATGATATTTCCTTGTTTTCTTTAATTGTATCTTAAAGAGAGAAATTTCCTTCTTTTAATTTTTTGATTTAAAAGCGGTGCATTCCAGAATAGCCTTAAGTATTTACACAAGCTTTTTTTAATGATTTCATAATAGCAAGCTTTTCGTAAAGAACTATATAATTCTAAAGGGAACCATTTTTAGTAGTGAGTTTGAAGTTCTAAAGTTTTTCTTGTTTTTACAACACAGCTAGCATGTTAAAATGATTTTCTTCCAAGAGGTTGCTTAATTCATAGGCTTAATTATGCATTAATTCTAGTCCTGTTAAACAAGAGTACTTTGTTAAGAAGTTCTTTAAAATTTTTAAATTATTTAACTCTCCTGCTTTAATTGAAAAGAATACTTTTGTTTCTTAAGTTAGTTACAGTATTTACTCTAGTCCATTAATTTACTCTAATCCATTAATCTAATCATATTCTTTTTTAGTGAAATTTAACTTAAATGTAAAGCTGTCTAGATTAGAAGAATGATTAGTCTAGTCTAAAATCCTCTAAACCAAAGATTACTCCATGCCTCTATTAGGGGCATTAACAGTTATGTGCTTGATATGTCTAGCCTGAGCTATCTAGAATATAGTTTCATCAATACTATTTTTAAATTTAGGTTTCCAACAGTTTATTTCAAATTTAAATCTTAATAGAGACAAATCTTCTAAGCTTTTCAAATAAAATTCATTTTATTTATCTACTGATCCACTCGAATACAAAGTTAATTCTTCAAGTTTCGGAAGCTTTTTGAGGAAATTAATAAAGTTATTTAATTGGTCTTAAAAGACTTATAATGGTTTTTCATATACTATTTTTATTTTTTTTAACTCTTTAAGTTTAGAAATCTTAGATCCCATAGCCATATAACCTTCGTTTCTCACATTACTAAATTTCTTAAATGTCATTTTTAATTTTCTAGCGTTGGAAAACTTCTCAATCAACTTAGACAATTTATTCATATCTTTATACCCAAAGCTATCATTTTATATTTGAATATTCAAATTTATTATTTCTCCTTTAAACACGTCTATAATCTGATGTATTTAAGAAATATTCTAGTTCTAAAAGTTGCTGCTTATAATGAGTATCAATTCGCTATAATTTTTCTGGTATTACTCAAATTTTTAGCATTTTTGTTGAACTTTTAGTTACATTTTTTCAACTAAATAAAATTCATATAAAAAAGCTTTATTTTTATTCTATTCAATAAGTTCTTTCAGAATTTCTAGATTGTATTCGATTTCTTATTTAGTCCAACTAAAAAATTCAAAAAAAACCTCCTTGTTTGATTCAATTTTTCCTTAATAGGTTTTTAGATCCTCTTTTTTTATGTTTTTGTTTTGGATTTCCATTTTCCTTTAATCAAAAAAATATCTTTTTATGAATTTTAATTATTTAATTGTTAATTATTTATCAATCAAATTTTTTAAAATATTGAAATTTTAATTTTGTAGATAAAATAATAATTGAAAATCAATTCTCAAATTGAAGAGAATTATCTATCAATCGTTTACACTTAATCCTTTCTTTGCTATGACAATTTGATTTTATCCTTATCCCTATTAAATAATTGTAATAGACATATTAAATCAAAAAATTAAATTATTTCTTCCTTCATTAATTGTAGGAGGTAACATAAATTATTAAATACATTGATATTAAATATTATAAAAGAAAATTCTTTAAAATATTTAGCTGATTATATATGCATAATAGCTATCTACATAAATAAATACTTTATTTTTCAATTGAAACTAAAAAATAAATTTTTATTTAAGAAACTAAATATTTGAATTTCTTATTGAGGTTTAAAAAATTCTCTAAATATTTTTAAAAAATATTTGCAACTTTTTTAATAGATTGTTTTTTTACATTTCTATAAGTTCTAAACAGTAAAAAGAAATCTCAGTGTATCAAGATATACTAATACAAAAAGGTTTTATAGTATTTATTTGGCCAAAATAATTCTTTTTTTAAAATTTAATAACTTATCTAACTAACTATCATTCTCTACTCTAAGTATGATATTTTTTTATTTATCCTTTTAATTTATCTTATTTATTGCCTTTTATCAAGTAAAATTAAAAGTCATTTTTCTCAAAAATTTTCACAAAAAACTTTTCATGAGAATCTTTATTTTTTATTTTTACTAATTGCTTTTTGTGTAAATAAAACTTATTCATTTAAAAATTTATAACCAGGAAATGTAAAAAGTAATTTTACAATCAATAATGATTTTTTTGGTTTATATTTGAACAAGCTTTGCTAATTTATTAACTAATTGAATGAATGACTGACTGACTGAAAAATTAACTGAACAACATACTGAATAAATGATAGATAAATAACTAGATTACTTTTCTTTATTATAAATTTCCATATTTTATATTGTTTGTAAGTAAACAAGAAAATACGGTTTTGTTAATTGAATAAAAACTGAAATGATTTAAACAAACTTTCATTAATTATTAATTTATTTTGATAATTTTTACCACTGTATTAGATAAACAAAATTAAAATAATAATTTTAGGAAATTATGAAATGCAAATATTTTTTTGTTTGAAGTAATTAGTTTTATCTACATGATATAAATATAAAAAATAGAGATCGCTTTCTTTTAGTTATGAATTATTTAAATAGAGGTATGCTTAGTACCAAAATAATTTTATATAGCTAGCTATTTTATAATGAATGAATAAATGGTTGATGTTTGTTTCTCATTATACGATTTGGCTGTTAAATTCTTCGTTAATTTTCTTGTCTTTGAGGAAAGCATGAACAAAATCTTTATAGTTAACTAATTCTACGTTCTTATTTACATTATCTACGAGTTGGATTTCTTCTTAGGGTTCTTTAATTTCTCTAACCATTTATAATTCAACTTTTGGATAGGTGCTCCAAGTTAAGGGAGTCCATTTACCTTTATTTATATTTATACAATTATTTAAAATATTTTTAACAATATATAAAGCCTTTGCAATCCTGATTTATCTATATCATGTATATTATATATCTATCTTTGTATTTATGCATGTATGCTTGCTTGCCTGTATGCAAGTATGTTATAGTAAGTTAAATAGAGTTTAAAATTAGCTTTAATTCAAGAAAAGCTAATTAATTAATTAAATTAAAAATGCAATTTAGCATGCATACTAGATTATAATATTATTAATTTATTCAGTGCAAAGATTTTATTCTAAATATTAGTTACCCTAAATAGAAGGTCTGGCAGTGTAAACCTTCTTACCAGCAAAAGGGAGAGCCTTTCTGCCAACTATTAAATAAAAATATTTGAGCAAAGTAGAAAATGCAATAAATAAAATAATAGATATAATTCTAAGAATATTCTTTTCAATGATTTATTTTGGGCAAATGAAATTACATGATTATCTTGCTCTATTGAATTCATCTAAAATATCATCTCTTTCATAATTCTTTAATGAAATATCCTTGACAAATCCATTTATATATTAAGCGCTCAAGAAGGGATGCTTATTTCTTCTCATGATAAATTCAAATTAGATCTATGGGTTCTTAACCATAAATTCTTTAACTGTATCGCTATTCATGAAGTCTCTAACACCCTTGCTGCTACCTTAAAGAAAAAATATAAAATAGATTAATCTTTTTTGATTCTCAAAATCTCCAATTAATTTTTACCTCCGAAATCGCAAAACTAAAGTTGAATTTTTCTCAACTAGAAAACACCTCTTGAACACATTTATATATATGCTAATTGATTGATTAATTAATTATTTAACTTATTATTTTCTTTTAATTTAGTTATCTAAATATAAAGAAATCTAATTAACAAAATAATGAATCTACCTTTACTTCTTTTTTGTTTGTTTGTTTGTATGTATGTATCTATATATCTTTGAATATATATGCTCCCATACATATTATGTATGCACTGATATTCATTTTTTTGGATTGCTTGATTACCTCTGATAAATTTTTAATTTAATAGAATCATTTGAATTAAAAAGATCTCTTTTAATAAAAACATACATTTTTAATTATCAGCTAATTATAACAAACTTTTTTAAAATATTTCCAACAAATCAGATTTATTTAAATTAAAAAATAAGCATCAAAAAAAACAATAAAAAATTATTCTAATTAATTGTAAGTACTTAGCTTGCTTGTTTACCTTTTATCAAAAAGTAGAGTAAAAAATCAGTACAATTAAGCTTTCGTTTGACTATTCAGATAAAAATATTGAATTTTATCATTTATTAAATAATCCATATTGATCTTTTATTGGCCATAAAGAAATTATATTAATGCTCTATTGGTGATGAAAGAAACAATATTCATTTTTAAATGCAAAAAAAGAAGTTTTATTCATATTCTTTATTGATGATGAAGGGATTTTCATTCAAATTTTACTTATGATGAAAGGAATTGTATTAATGTTCTATTATTAATGAAAAGAGTTATTTTCATTTTATATATGCATAAAAAACATTTATTCTTATTTTATATATGATAAAGGCAATTATATTAATATTTGCTCTATTAATGATGAAAGCTATTATATTCATATTTGTTCTATTAATTATCAAAGGTTTTATTTTATTCATTTTTTATTTTCAAATAGTAAATTTTATTCATTTTTATTGATAAATTCATATTTTATTTATGATGAAGGGATTTTATTACTACCCTAAAGGTAGATGTTTAAAGGAATTATTTTCACATTTTATTTATTTATTTATACAGATGATAATAGGAATTATTTTCATATTTTATTGGTTAATTCATGATTGAGAGAGGTGTCTTTAATTCAATTTAGAATAGTGAATGTGTGTTAGTTAAACTGATTGGATTACTTCTTTATTTTTCTATGAAGATTCACAAAAAACTTAAATGAAAATCCTAAATAAATACTTAAACTATGATTTATTTAAATGAAAATTGAAGTTATTTTTTAAAGCTTAGAGAAAAAAATACTGGTTATATGTAAAATAGTATAAAAATTTTATTTTAAATATTCAATTTTGATCAAAGCTTAGGTTGTTGTTTTTCAGGGTAATCACACTTTATGATTACTTTACCAGTGTTATCACCACCTATGAGACGTCTAAGCCCACGAGGAGCAGAGTCAAGACCGTAGAGAACATCTTCTGTGTGTTTGAGTTAATTCTTGGAAATAAGATTACCGAGGTATGCAATAGCTTCTTTGTATCTCTTAGCATAATCCATAACTATAAATCCTTGCATTAAACCTTTCTTAATAATGAGTCTTTGGTAATTCTTGATTGCATAGGGTTTAGTTGAATTGTAACCAGATATGGCACCACACATAACAATTCTGCAGTGGTCTCTGACAAGTAACAAGCATAAATCCAAGATTTCACCACCAACATTATCAAAATAGACATCAATACCTTTAGGGCAGTATTCCTTCAATTTCTTAAAGATGTCATCCTCTTTGTAATTGATGCACTCGTCAGCTCCTAAGCTCTTTACAAATTCACACTTATCCTTTGATCCAGCCATACCTTTGAATTTATTTTAAAATGATTTAATCAAACTTTGTCTCTTTTAAACATAATTGAAATCATAAATAATATTTTTATTCTTCTCCAATAATATGCTTTAAATTATCTGATTAAATTGATCTCTTTTTATATGAGTAAGTAAGTAAATAAGTTAATAGATAAGAATCAGCTACAAAAATATAAAGTTTTATTCTATCAATAAAAAGTAAATGATGAAAGAGTTAATTAATTACCTATGACTCTTGCACCAACTGATTTAGCTAATTGAACTGCAATTTAACCAACTGCACCTGCAGCAGCACTTACAACTACAGTTTCTCCTTTTTGGGGTTTGCCAATATCAAACATGCCAAAATATGCAGTAAGACCATTTGTCCCTTTTTTATAAATAAATTGATTAAAAATAGTTAACTTATTTATTTTATTATTTAATACCTAAAACTCCTAAAAAGTGTTCAGGGTTAGGATATTCCTTGGGAACTTTCATTAATCCTTTACGATCTAGAATTAAGTATTTTTACCATTTCATCAAACCTAAAACCAAGTCTCCTTTGTTGAGATCAGGGCTTCTTGAAAAGACGACTTCACCGATGCAGCTAGCAGGCATAACATCACCAGGATTAACAGGGTCCATGTAAGTTTTAGCACCACTAATCCAAACTCTCATACTTGCATCGATTGAAATGAATTTAACTCTTACAAGAATTTGATCAACTTTAACTTCGCTCTCAGTTGGAGGCTTGCCATAAGTGATTTAAAAGCAGTCCTTCTCAGGATATTCTTTTCCTGGGCGTGATTCAAGGACAATTTTAACGTTGTATTCCTCTTCCATTTTAATGAAAATGCGCTATTTTAATGCTTTGCTTTTTTTAGTTGTTAAATAACTTTTACAAATATTTTAAATATTAATTTATTTAATTGATTGATTGATTGATATATTTAGGATTGGATTTTTTTGAAGAAATCTTATCTGATATCAATAAATATAATAATAAATAAATGACGTATTTTTTAAGTTAATTGAATTCTAGATTTTAGTAAAAGGTTCTATTTTTTGTAAACTTAATAAAGCAGAATCTTAAAAAATACTAATAATTTAATATAATTTCTTTCAATTTGAAGCTGGTTATTTTCAACATTTACTATTATTATAAATTTTAATAAAGTCTTACTAAATTCTTTATTAAATTTGCAAAAATTTAATTTATTTTTAAATGATTTAACTAATAAATATTAATTAAGTCAGCCAGTCAGTCCTACTATTGACATTTTAACAGAAAATTGGTATTAAATAATTACTAAAACCAGTCAATTTTTTTATATTTTTTCAAAAAGCATTTAAAAAAGACTTTATTTGTTTTATTTATTTAGCAAGAAAAGTTTATTTGGATTTGTTGAATCAAATCCAATAGAAAATAAAATATAATCCTGCCAAGAATTTTTTAACTTTAAAATGACTTTTCAGAAAGAAAAAAAAAATTATTAATCAAATTGTCTATGATCAATCAATCATATTTATTAGATTGATTTATTTAAAATAATAAAAACTAATTACTTAGAAATTAATTAAAATAAAATAATATTCTTTTGGCTGTGATTTATTTTAGATAAATGTATGTGGATTGATTATTAATTTTCTATATCTATTATCTATGATAAATATGGATTATTAATATTCAATATCTATTATTTTGTTAAATTTTTTTATTGTTATCATCTATATTTATTTATTTGTATCAACTATAAAATTAGCCAAAAGAAAATATAAGATTGAATAATAAATAGACCTGCTTGATAAATATCTATCTATCTATTGATAGATTTTTTTTTGATTAATAATATTATAAAAATCATTTAGGTAAATTTATTATGAAATATAATGATATTTATAGATGAAATGTAAATTATTTAAAATTTATATTATTTTTTAGTAGTTGCCTTTATTATTTATCCTTTCTTATAATTTCAATCTATTCAATTGATCTATTATTTATTATTATAGCAGCAATAACTACTGACTAACTATTTATTATCAGCACAGCCTATTAATCACAAATCCTAATTATTTTTATACTGATTTATTTTACTTTAATACATTTCAAATTTAATTTATTCACCTTAAAAAAGTTTATTTACTTTGAAGGAAATTAATTAAACATGCCAAATGTATATTAAAATTAAAATACATATGAAATATAAATATAGTTAGATACTATCTTTTGTTTTGAGTTGTTTTATGAGAAAAATAAATTAATAAATAAATAAATTATAAGTATGTATGTGTATGCGTGTGTGTTTATATGTTTGCTTGTCAAAAGTATTTTCTATTTAAAAAAATAAATAGTTGATATGTGTAATATAAGCTAAACAATACTATAAGGAAAATAGATGCGATATCTAAATTATTTTCAGTCGTTAATGTGACAATGCTACCAAACAAGCAAGCTATAGTAACTAGGTAGAGAAAGAAATAGCCAGAAGATTTGGCTAGCTGCTTGAAATAATATTATAGTTCTTTGAATTTGAGAAGGTTTTTGAGGAAGGGCGTGTCAAAGATGATATTGAAAATAATATTAAATCCGACTATTGTTGTGAAAATTCCGTTTGGAATTGCTTGAAAAATGTTGAGAGACGAGAGAATTCTATGAGTGTAATAAGGAGGAACTTTAAAAACCATTGCAAGTATTGATAGTAAATGTCCTAAGCAAAGAAGCAGAAGCACATTAAATAAGCCTATGAATTTTAAAAGATTCAACCAAGAGAGACTTTCTTTGTTTTAATTGAAATTATTAATCTAATTGTAAATCTTAGAGTGAACATTTAACGATAAATTTACTCCCTATCCACCTAATATGCTTCTTCTTACAATACTAGTTCTTTTATGATAATTCTATGAAACCCTGTTGACTGCATTGTGATTAGCATCTTCTTTATAATTATGGACTACTATGCTTTCATTATTCCTTGTGTGAATTGGATTGCTACCTTACTACTGATTATCAAACTCTAGATTTTCATGAATGTGTTTATCAATTTTACTTTCTTGTCCGAATCTTTCATGTCTTATATCTTAAGGATGTTTTTCACTAAATTCGTCTTCCTTTTCATGAAATGTGAGAATAGCACTGCTTTTACGAAGAACTGTAAATATTTTTATCAAGGTTACAACATTCAAAAACCCGAAAACACAAATAGCTGCATAAATAGCAATCCTTAGAATAAATTGACTATTAAAGTGTGAGCTGAATTCGCTTATTACAAAAATATGGACAAAAGCACCAACTATCTAAAGTAAGTAAGCAAAAAAATAAATGTAGCTTTTTGCTTTTTCCCAATTTGAGTTTTTTAAAGATTTTTTGAATTTCAAATCATATTTTAAATCAAAAATCCAAAAACAATATTCGACTTCTTTTTTCATTTAATTAATCTAACTTATATTTTCTTATTCAACTTCTACTTTTTTGTAATTTAATTATTCTTTTTATCATTTTCAATCTCTACAGTAAAAAGGCTTTTTATTTGCTAAATTAATTCAAAAGTCTTTCTAAAACTGTTTTTAATATTACAAATCTATTATCTACAAGTAAATAGATAAACAACAAACAAAATTCAATAATTTTTCCTCTTAAATATTCATCAAGATGAAAGTTACTATAAAATAATCTATTTAAACTAAAGGTTAATATAATAAATTCATTTTTGATTTCAATTAAACAAATCTTTGAACAAATATATCCGAAAAAACCTTAAAAATGCTTGATAATTTTCAACATAATTTGATAAAATATATTAATTATTTATTATTTTATATTCTCATTGCTTACTACTTTTAATTGTATATATTTATTTTCATTTACCTACCTACCTAACTAGCTACTTATTTATTTATTTATTTATTTATTTATTTATTAACTTTATAATTACTTTTTATTATTGATTGATTAACAAATAATTATTTTTTTAAAGCATTAAAACATTTATATTTAATATTATTTAACCAAAAATAAATTATTTTTTAATTACAAAATAAATGGATAAATTGTAAAAATTATTATTAATTAGCAATTTCAATTAATTCCATTCATTAATATTACATTAAAAATTGAAATCAAACTCATAAAAATTAGTGATTAATCAGAAATTTTATTCAAGCACATATTTAAATGAACTAAAGTTAATGCTTTGTTGCAATAAGTATAATTTAGACAACTTTTAAATATCTGTTGATAAATATTTGTAGATAGATAGATTGTTGTTATTAAAAATTATTAACACATTTTTTAAATAAATTTATTAATTTATTGATAAATTGGTTTAAATCTCTTTAAATTCGATCAATAATTTAGCTAAAATGATAATTAAATGATGAAAACTGAATTTTATTTTATATTTTATTGCTTGTAAATTTTGTGAAGATAAAATTAAAAAAAATGATCCTAGATAATACTATGGTATTTGCTTAAATACTTTGTGAAATCCGAGATAGTATAGTGGTTAGTATTCCTGCCTGTCACGCAGGAGACCCGGGTTCAATTCCCGGTCTCGGAGCTTTTTTTTTATTTAGAACAGTAAATGCTTGAAAGTTAATTAAGATTGAGAAAATAAATGACAAAAAATTTTTTATAAAAAAAGCGAGAAAATATTATAAAAACTCATGAAAATCTTGCCAAAATATTAGATATAGCTGAAGTATTGTTTTATATTTGGTGATTTACATTTCTAAATTATTGTAAGCTATTAATTTTGAAATACGAAATATTACATACCATCTATCATAAAGTTATGAGGTAGTCCAAGGAGTATTTTTAGAAACGAATCTAAGTTACAAAAATCTGATCAGCTAGCAAATTTTCCTAATCTAAATGAATAGGAAGTAAGAAAAATAAATAAATAGAATAGTGAAAAATTATTTATAGTCAATTAATCTTTCAATAAAAGTCCTATATATCAATCAATAGATAATAAAATAAAGAAATACCAATACAAAATTTTGAAAGTTTTAAATACTTAATATGAAGCAAAAAAAAAAAAAAATAGTAGTTTAAAAGAATTAATAATCAGTTATAAATATTTGAATAAAGAATATTGGTATATATTATTTATTATATATTATGGAATGAATTAATAAATAAATAAAGAAGTTAACTAATTAATTAACTAAATGAAGTAATTTTAAATTTATTTTATAAGTTGCTTGTTTGTTTGGTTAAATTAGGTTATATATTTGTTCAAAAGCATTTTCAATATATTCAGAGGAGAGTAATCTATCAATTTTTTTGCCTGTATTGTATTTTTGTTGATTTCATAAGAAGATAAAGAGAATAAAAGTGACCATTATTAAGGTTATGACATAAATGCTAAGAGAGAGCCATAATTTGGTAGCTTAATATAGATTATTAAGGGCAGAACTAGCTTATTCCTGAGAAACTACATATGCAATTATAATGTAAAAATAACTAAAAATACAAGAAATAGCTATACTGGCATAATCCCTCAAAAACACCATCAAAAAGATCATGGAAATCAGGTGAATTACAGCTATCAAAATTTAAACTATATAATCTTTTTAAATATTCAAAAATGAATATAAAATAATTATTAATGTATCTCCACATATATAAGAGAGAAACATCAGAGTCAGGTTTTATAACGAACTATTGTCGATAAAAAAACAATGAGAATAAATATACAGATATCCCTAGCTAAGATATGAGAAAAAAAATAACACTAATATTGAGGATGTTTTTGTTTCGTCGTAGTAATAAAATCTCAAAAAGCAACAAAAAGATACAATAAAGGCTACTGTTAATCCTATATACTCGCTATAAGTGTAATTTTTTATAGAAGAAGCTATATTTATCGACACAAGAATGACTAACACAACTAGGCATTTGAATAAAAATATCAAAAAACTTGTTTTTCTATTTTTATACTAATAGCTCTGTTAAGAGTATCGTTAACTGAATCCCAGACTGCCCTGTCTTGCTTAGCTTTCTTAACTAATTTTCAGTTAATTTGTGATATTTTGATAACTCTAGATACTGTTTTATTATTAGCCACTATCTCGTTCTTATTTTTCATAATCATCGACATCAACAATTTGTTAATTAGAATTACTTGTTAGTAATGTTTTCTCTAAAGACATCCCCAAATTTTTTAATATTTGTAATTATTAACATTTATTATATAATAATTAATTAATAGGATCATCTGATCCCACAAACAAACAAACAAACAATTAATTAATTATATTTAATTTCAGCTAACTTTTTATATTAGTCAGAACTTTACTTGAGAATCAGAAAATTATCACAACCTAATCATAAGCATAAATTTGATCAAATTTATAAGATTTTTAAGCTGCACAGATAGATTTATACATACATATCAAATAAATTCAATTAAAATTTATATTTTTCATATTTATGTTCTATTTTTTTTATTTACCTTTAATAATCTATTTTTCAAGGCAGGTAAATCGAAAGAACCTAATTTGTCTAGCTTAAATTTAAATAATTTTTGTTTGTTTGTTTGTCTGTTTACTCAAAATCGAATAGTAAAATGTTAATTTGATAAAATAAAAGCATCCATTATGCCAAATAGCAAAATAGTTAGATGCATTAAATGATTTGTATTTTAATTGATTGATTGATAGATAGATAGTATTATTATGTTAGTTTTTTAATAATTAATTTATTCCTAAAATTAATTAAATAGTTTTTGTCTTATTTATTATTGATGTCAACTTAAACTCTTTTTATTCTCACAATAGAAGTTTAAAGTGTTTTCTGTATTTGTTGACAGATAGATTGCTTGAGTAATAAATTGACGATTAGAAGTTGTGCTCCTTGAGTTAGATCTGTGATCAATAAATTATACTATTTATTAAAAAATTAGAGTAAAAGAGAAGTTAATTTTGAAATAAACACATTTAAATAATAAATAAAGTATGAAAATAACTTAAATATTCCAAATTTTCCTTGTGTTGCTTTTGATATAATAAATTGCTGCCAAATCAACTAAGAAATGGAGATAAAAGGTAGATTAATCTGTTAAGCTGACATCAACTATGTCTCTTGTTACTGATGATATCAAACAAAAGTTAACCTAAGCAAATGATAAATTACATCAGGCGAGTTTGGGTTAGATTCAAGCTGAAAAGACTTTGCTTACTGCAATTAAAGAGTAAACAGAAGCTTCTCAGAATTTAGTTGAAGCTGATAATGAATTTTAGTAAATTATAAATGAAGCATTAAATGCATCAAAGATTTAACTAGAACTGTACAATAAATTATTTACTCAAATAAATGATTAGAAAAAAAAGAGAACTAAATCTCAGGTAGATTTGGATACTTTTGCATTGAATTCAGCATTAACAGCTTAAAATGCTTGGTAAACTTTGGTGTAAGCAAACTAACACTTTTAAGAAGCTTAGAAATCATTAAATTCAATCAAAGCAGACTGCGAGAGAGCTTAAATAAATTTGTATTCCCTTTATGGAGGACTAACTGCAGTTCAAAATGAAGACTAGTAGAAACAATAAGAAGATACTTAGTAGCTAAAAGAATAAGCTAAATAGAATTACATAAACTCCTAATAGCAGTATTAAGAAGCCATTTCTAATTTACAAAAAGCCTAACAATCCCTTGTAGAAGCTTCAAATTCAGCTATCCAAAAATAGAAAGAGGCTGACATCGCTGCAGAGCAAGCAAATAACCACATAGAAGATAAAAGCCAAAAAAAATCTAAAAAAGAATCAAAGAAAAAATACTTTAAGCAAAAGATTTGAGTAATAAATCAATAAATGAGATTCAATAAATAAATAAATTTATTTATAAACTAATAAAATCTAAAATTAAAAAAAATTTTATCAAATTTATTTTATTTTATATTTATTTGTCTTGGTAAATATATTTTATTGGATAGGTTTAATATAAATTTTAAATATTTACATAATCATTTAAAATATTATTCTTATTTCTTATAAGCTGATTTGACTTAAAAAGAGTAATATATATAAATAAATAAATTTTTCATTCTTAAATTCTTCAAAGATTCTTCCTTAAATTAGATTTGATTAATCAAAAAGTATTAAAATTTAAATTAAATAACAATATTTAAACAACTATAAATAAATATCTTTTTAATTACAAGGGTAAAAAATTGGTTAATATTTACTTTCTTTAAGATATTTCCTAATGTAGCTTTTTCATTCGCTAACCCAATCTATTGTTTTTATTTTTTCTAATAAAAATTAGGTTTGATAATTTATAAAAAGATGATCACAATATATATATTTACCTATAAATAAAGAGGATCTACATCAACTTTAAATAATTTAACAAATAAATATGTAGTATTTAAAGAAATCAATATTCTTTTATTTCTTTTATTTGAAGACACACTAATTTTGTTGATTTTCTATACATATTTCTGATCAGACTTGTTTAAAAAGAATAACTAAAACCTGCTTAGCTTAAGAATTAATAAATAAATAAATAAATAAAAATAAATATTTAAATTATTAGCTCTATAATAATATAATTTTACTTTATGTAATAAATTACAAGCTTATTTAATTACTTAAATTTCAATAAATTTGAAATCAGTTATTCTACGGAACTAATAATACTGAATCCTAATCTTTAAATATTAAATTATTCATTTAAATTTGTATAAATAAATTTGTATTAAACCTTATTTTCAGACTAAGTGAGCTAAGAAATTAAGCATTCAAAATATCTTAAAAATATTATTTCTTAAAATAACCTCTTCACATAATTAGTTAATTTAAAATATGGTTAAACATTATAATTAATTTAGAGAGAAAGATCATTTAAATTCTTTTAAATTTAATAAAATATAAATTTTTACTATTGGTTTCCAATATGTAAGAACTATAAATTTGGCATTTATGAAACAATATAACATTGACTATCTACTATACTTTCAATTGTCGGCTCAAAGTTATTCTATCTTTAATTAAATTTAAATAAAATTATTAAAAACTTAATTAATTTAAAGTTTTTACCCAACATCTAAATAGAATAATTTTAAATTCCTAAAACCTAAAAGCGAAGTGTTCAAAATCTTAAATCCGTAATTATCCATTCCACATTTGCTTTATTAAGATTTAAATAATTAAAAAATGTATTTATTTATTTATTTATTTATTTATTTATTTTAAGAATATATTATGAATACTTTAAGTTCAGTTTTAATGATTATAAAGACATGAAATTGTAAAGGAGTAAACTTATTTCCTAAACACCTTCTTGCTTAAGTGGGTTATCTCTTTTGATATTTATTTAAAGCATAAATAAATAAATAAAAAATTTTAAGTAAAGTAAGCAAATAAGTACTTTAAATTTAATGAAAAATATTCTATTTATGACAGTTTAGATAGGTATTAATTGATATATTAAGCTCCTATATAATTTATTCCTGTTTTTCTTAAAAATAATAATTTTTTATTGAGAAATTAAATTTAATTTCTGTTTTTTTTACTGCAAACCCAAAGATAATTATTTTATCTAGCTTAGTAAGCATAAACTTGGAAGAAGATCTTTTAAATCAAGAATCTCTATCTAATTTTTTCTATAAACCAATTAATTATAAATTGATGCTAAAAATATTTGTTAATTTTACTTGAATTGTAAATTTAGAAATTAAATTTTTTTGTTTCTTCTCAAAAGTTCTGCTACCAATTTTATGGTAGGTCTTCCTAATGAATAAGGTCTTTTATTAATTAATTTTATTATGAATTTTTATAAACTTTTCAATCAGCTTACGGAAAATTAATAGTAAGATCTATTATATTTGTTAGCTGATCTATTTGTGTTATTTACTATAGAGCAACGAATTGTTAAATTTTATTACTTAAAAATAAATTAAAAAAGTATTTTTAATAGTTTAATTAATATTAATGTCAAACTTTATTAGATCTAATCTTAGCTTTTCTAAGTTATCATACTAAACATCCTAGACATAATTTTATTTAATATTATTTTAATTTCACTTCAAAAAATCATTTTCTTTACTTTTGATTTGCATTTATTATCGTTTGGGAGTGTGTTTAGCATTAAATTTTTATCAAAATAAAAAATTTACAGCTTATTTAAAGTTATTTAATTAGTTATTTATTTATATTAATTTTAATTTCTTTTAAAATTCTCAAAATTTTTAAACTCAAATTTTAGAATTAAATTTTTATAAGTTAACAAAAGTATTTTCTGTATTCTAAAAACTACATTTTATTATTTAATTATTTTAAGAAGTTTTAAATAAAATAATTAAGCAAATTTAACTAAATATTAAATGAAATAAAAATTAGTTTTTATTGCATAAAATATATTAATTATTAATTGAATTGAAGGATTAATCATTTTTGAAAATTTTTTAGATAAAACATTTTTAGCTCAAATTTTTTGTAGCATTTCATGCTCTAATTAAAAAACCAACAGAAATTAATTAATAAATTAATCGAAAATATCTTTAATTATTTATTAGAATAAAAAATTTGTGATTGAAATATTAACAGATAGATATGAATATTAATTTACTCAAATGCTTAAAAGAATAGGAAGAATATGATAATATTCTCAAGAAAAACTTTTCAGGGAATCTTTGCCCTTCAGACTACAAGCAAGTAACTTCAGTGTTTTACTAGCTGAAAAATGAAAATAAATCTAAAGATTCTAAATTATAAAGATTTCATAGTGACTTGAAACAATTAAAAATATTGACTATAAACATTGCAGAATTTTCTGAATAAAGAGTCGGGCTGGCTCAATTAGAAAAGATAATTTAGTCTGAAGAAGTAAAGGGAGAAGTAGATATTATATGTTTAACTGAAATTCTAGCTGAGACATGGAATTAGTTTGTAACTGAGCGAATTTTCGAAAATAAAAAACCTGAAAAGATGTCAGTAATTAACATTAATGGAGTAAATTACGAATGCTTTATTAACTTCTCTAAGCAATTATCTTAAAGAAGTAAGGGAAAAACTAAATTGAGGAGCTTAGAAAATAATAATATTGCTGGCTGTGCAGTTTTGATTAGCACTAAATTTAAAGAGAGACCTCATACAGTTATGTTTGATATAAATCCCACTTTTGAATAGTAGGAATAGTTTGCAATAGATGAAGAAAATTATCTTTGTTTGGATTAAGAGGGACGAATAGTTACTCTTCTTTTCAATAAATTTTGTTTAATAAGCATTTATGCTCCTAAAGACTCCATAAAATACTAAGAGCAATTTGATATTTGGTAATAATACTTCATAAACTACATATAAAGTCTCTAAAAAGAATTAGATAAGGATTATACTTTCATTTTAACAGGAGATTTCAACATCTAAAGATCGCATTAAACCTACTAAAATTTAGTACAAATTTGCGTATTAGAAGAAGTGAAAGGGATATCACATTCCTTCTACAAATAAAATAGCTAAGATAAACTTTAAATAGATTACACATTCGTATCAGCAAATAACAAGCTATTCAAAAGCATGAAAACTGAGCTTGTGTAATCCTTTGACCACTTATTAGAATTAACCAAATATCACATACCATTCTAAACAATATTCTAACATGAAATACAAGCCTAAAATCTCAAAAACCCTAAAACTAATAAAATCAAATAAGACGAGGATAGTGAAGAATCAGAAGATGATATTTAATATTTAACTTCAATGTAATTAATTAATTAAATCTAATTTCATTTAAAATATTTAATTTAAATCATTTATTTTTTGTCATTAAATAGAAATAACAAAATCAAAGCTGCTTAATCCTAAATAAGCAATATCAAAGAAGAACCTTAATCCTAAGAAGTAAATTAAGAATAAGATGAATTTAGCTTTTTGTAATTATTTTTTTATTTTATCTATTTATTTACTTACTTTCTTTCTTATTTTCTTATTTTTTTACTTACTTACTTACTTATTTTTTGCTAAAATATATTTAATATTAAAAGGAACTAGAGATTATCAGAGCTGAACTTAGAAAATTAAAATATTAATTAGAGCAACGATAGTCAGATTCAAATCAAAGTAGTACAAGATTAAATAATAGATTAAAATGAAACAAAATAAGTGTAATATAATAATTAAAATAATTTGAGCCCAAAAAAACAAAAATCTCATGGAATTCACAAGTAATTTTAAATTCCTTCTACTATTAAAACTTATAAATCAAGTGAAAGCCAATAGTGAATCAGTGAGTGAATGAGCGATCAATTGATTACAAAATAATAAATTTTATATTAATTTAAATAATAATTAATGAGCTTATTTATATTTTTATTTATGTATTCATTTATACATATTTAAGTATGGATGAATTTATACAATACTTGCATTTATCAATTGATTATTTATTTATTTATTTAGATATTTATAATAAATTTTTTAAAAAATGATTTTATTTTTTTGTCTCATTTTTACAATAAAATCTATAATTCAACAAATAAAAATTATTTTTATATTATTAATTTAAATAATAATTTATAAAATTATTTATTTATCTATCTATTAATTTATGTACATGTAGGTATGCATGAATTTATGTAATATTTACAGTTATTAATTAATTAATTAGTTGGTTAGCTATTTATTTATATTGATATTTATTTTAGTTATTTATATATTTTTTTTTAAAAAGGGTTTTGCTCATTTTTCTAATGTATTTTGTACTCAACAAAGTTTATTATTTTTATAAAATCAATGTAGTAAATTTTATTTATTTATTTTTTTCAAAGCTGTTTTTACTCAAAACCAACTTTTCTTTTTTGTTTTTGATCTGGCTGAAATAATATTATCTTTTTCAGGTTCGCTGAATTCTAGTAAGTTAAGCATAACATTCAGATATTACGTAGCTTCTTGGTTTTGGCTTTCTGTTTTGCTCTTCAGTTATCTATTTATGAAAAAATATTTTATTTTTTAGTTTAAGATTTTTTTATTTACATGATATTTAAGAATTTAGGGAGGATTGTCTTGAGAGTTTGTTTGATAATCCTAGAGCCTTCGTCTATGTTTTAGGATTAAAGCTGCTTAATTTCTTGTTTTAATAAACTTATTTGGCTTTGAACTCTCTCTTGCTCGTTTTCGAAATCTCTTATTTCCATTTAAAGTCTCTCATTTTCTAGCTCTAACTAGTCTCTTTCATAAGTGAGGTCTTAAACTTAGTATTTTAATTCTCTTACTTCGTCTTTAAGTTGCTAAATTAAAATAAAATAAATATTTTTATTGCTTTTATTTAAAGTAATTTTACTTGTAGATTTTTAGCAGATTTTTTAGGGGAAGCTGATGGAGAGGAAGGCTGCTGTATTTACTGCTCCTTAGGGGAATGAGGGTTTATATCGATTCTTGACACATCTGGGTCTTTTTCATTTATGTCTTGGACAATTGACCTTTTTAGAAGCTTTTAGACATTTTGAAGTTCTTAAAGCTTTTAGTTTAAGAATGCAATTTGCTCATCTTTTTCTTCCAGCTTTGCTTGAAGTTTTTCTATCCTTTCATTATCTAAAGTTCTGTTGGAAGTAGATTTGTGAATCTTTTCCATCAACAATCTGAGATTTTAAGAAATAGAATTTGAGCAGAAAGATTGATTCTTTTCTATATCGTTTAGCTCTTCGTTGCAATCCATATCCCAAACAATCTTCTCCATAGCTTAATCAATTTTTTGTAAGACTGCAAAGCCTTCTTCGACACTCAAATTACTGTTATATGGCTAGTTATTTTAAACGTTAGTTTCTTCATCCTGCTAGTTATTAGCATTAAAGTTCAATCCCTACAGGATATTCGATTGCATACTGTTAGAGTTGCGGATATTAGAGTTTTATTAATTGTTTTATTAAGATCCAGATGCTTAAGCAAAGCCTCTTCCTAAAGTATTGCTTGCATTTATGTCATTCACATTGACAACTATTTCGGCTGAAGTGTGCACTGATCCTCTGTGAGCATCTTCTTAATGAATGTAATCTTCAAACTAATTTTCTTCAAATTGACTTCCTTCCTGCTCTAAGAAACTAATATTTCTGATTTTCACATTCTAATTCTACAGCTGATTGGGGATATGTTGTTGTTATTGTTATCTGTTATTATTATTTCCTTCAGTGCTGTAAACTGTATATTCTTACTAAGAGCTTAACTTGTCTGCATACTATTGCAAGAATCTGATCTCATTTTCTTTTTCAATAAGCTTATTCTTAACATTATTAAACTCAATAAGTAGGTTATGGTATTGCTATTCTTATTGCTCTTTTTATTATATGAATTCCAAGATATTCTATTCGTTTTTCACAATTTACTCATTTTATTTTGATATTTATTCTTGCAATATCTGCACCTGTAGCTCAATATCTGTATTTTATGTTTACAAATCTTGTGCAGGTTTCGATGCAGATTAGCTAGCAGTATTTTGACCTGAGACGGGATTAGTTTATTGTAAAGTAACACTGTTGTCAGCATAATATGAGTATTCTTCCTTCAGTTTGTCATTTTCTTCCTTCAATCTTTAGTTTTCTTGAATCAATCTTTAATTTTAAGAAATCAAAATTTAGTAATGATCTTTTTCTGCAGATGTTTCTTAGTTATTTTCTCTTCTTTGCATAGGAGCTTCGGCTTAAACTTTGAGCTTTATTTCTTCGTTTAGGAGGTTGCACTTTTCTTTTTCTTAATTAAGCAAGGACTGCAGATTTTCAATTTCCTTTTTATATTATAATATAATTTTGTCTTGATCTTCTCTGTAAGATTCTACTTTCTTTGCTCTGCCAAGTGACATAGTCGGTGATATATCATTGTCACTTCTTAAAGTAGCTGTGTTATGGTCATTAATTGAGTGTGTTGATTGGATAAGCTCTTATGATTTCTTAAGAACTTAAATCTCGTCTATCTTTTTATGAAGATACTTTTCTTATTATAAAAGTTAATTTTGCAAATCTTAGTTAAGCTGTTTTTCTTGCTCAATATTTTGCTTCAATTCTTAAACTTATTTATCATTTTATGTAATTAGTTGCTTTTGTTCTTCTAAATTTAATTTATATTAAGTAAGTTCGTCTTGCAACTTAGAAATTTGTTCATCTTTTTGTTTGATTTCTACTTCATGCTTTGATTATAAGTCCTTTTAGGTGTCAATCAATTTTTGTTAGAATTCTTATTGATACTGCTTCTTTAAATGAGCAGATTCTTAAGCATGAGTGCTTTTAATCAATTTAAGCTAATCTTCGTGCTAGGCTTAAAAGTTTTCATATTTTTGTTAAACAATTTAGTAATCTTCTTTGCAATGAGTAATTTCTTTTTGCAAGTTGGCTTTCTCAAATTTTTCTTTCTGTATTTCATGTTAAAGATCAAGGTATTTTTGATTAATTTATTTAATTAAATTGTTAAGTTGCTCTACTTCTGTTTACAAATCCTCAATTTTAGTGTTTTACTGATTGCTATTTTCATTCTATAGAGAAATTTGTTGTTTCAAATTACTTTATTCTTTTAAACTTTCTTCAAGCTTAGCATTTGTCTGATCTAACTAAGCCTTGAATTTACTTATTTTCTCTTAGTATTCGCTCTTTTACTCATTGAATTCAGTTTCTTTTTAAGTTAAACTGCTAATTTCATCATTTTATTAAGAAATTTATTACAAAAGTTGATCTTTTTCTTTTTCTAAAATAGATTTTTCATGCTGGAATGATAGCTTTAATTAGTTTTGTTATTCTTTTTATTCTTCAAGTTAACTTTCTTTAAGTGTAATTGATTCTTCTAATCTAGCCTTTTCTTATTAATTTTTAGCATTTAATTAAGATATTTTTGTATTTGCCTCATGCAATTAGTTATTCAGCTCAGTGTTTTGATTAACAAGATCGACTATTTTTTATTCTCTTTAAAGTATTTAGCTATCAGCATCTGACTGGGATTTTTATTGATATTATTTGATCTAATCTTGAAGCATTTGAATGTTATTATTTGATGCAATAACTTAAGAGTTTAATTATTCTCTAATAATGTTAATTTCTTCTTAAGAAGAGCTACTTAAATCTGCCAAATTTTGACGTAAATTAGCAATTTCGGTTTGGTGCTTTTCTAATTTTTCCTATAATTACAAAACCTTTCTGTTTTCTTCGTTTAATTATTAATTTAATGTTTCTTCTTTGTTTTTGAAATCCTTCTCTTTTCTCTCTTTTTCTAGAGTGACTTCGTTAAGCATTTTGGAGATTTCATTCTTCTCATTCTAATTTATATCAATTTTATTTTGTAATTAGTTTACATTTTCTTATAATTCATCTTTATCATATTTAATTTAATTAAGCTATTGTTCTAACTTTTAAATTTCTTCTGCCTTGCTCTGGTCGCTTTATGAAATTTTAGTTCTTTCTTGTCTTAATTCATTTATGATATCTTTATGAGAAGCTATTTAGGCTCTGAGCATGCTCATTTCCTCTTCTCTTTATTTCTCAATATTTAATTCTAAATTATTTTTTTCTTTTTCTAAATGTTCTATTTAATCCTTTAAAATTTATATTTCCCTTTCTTTTTCTTTCTTAAGAGTATCATTTTGTTCATGCAATTATTATTTAATTGAATTGAATTCGCTTTCTTATTCTTATTTTGCTAATACTTCCTTCTATAGATCTGAATTAAATTACTCTCTTTCTTGATTCAACTGTTCAGTTAATTCGTTAATTTTATCAATTTACTCATAAACTAAGTTGTTAAGATCTTTAATATTTATTCTTAAATCATCTATAGTTTTTTCGTTCTATGAAATAGTTTCATTAAGCTATTTCTCTTTATTTCTAGCCTAAATTAGCTATTAATTGCATTGGTTTATTTAATCTTCATATTAATTTTATGATTATAAGAATTATTGGTTTAATGATTCCAATTTTTACTCATATTCTTCAATTTTTTTCTGCTAATTCCTTTTTTAATCAGAGTTTTACTCTAGCTTTTCTTTACTTTTACTTTCTGAAACTTATAGCTAGTTTTTGAGGTTTTAAATTTGCTCCTTGTGAGATTTAATTTATTCATCTATTAAAGCAAATTCTTGTTCTCTCACTTCCTGATTTTGCTTAAGCAATTCATTTTCTGCTTCAACTTCATTTAATTGTTTCTCAAGAATTGCTATTTTCTATTACTTGAAAGTAATTTGCTTTTATAACTCACCAGCTTTTTCAAGGGAAGCATCAAGTTTTTAAGTGTATTCATCAATGATTTTTTACTAAATTTATAGCTGCTCCTAAGAAATATTCTAAGAAATGTTATCTTCAACTAGATTTTAGATTTTCTCTTCATACTCCTAGATTTTTTCTTCTAATTATTGAATCTTTTCTTCTAATAATTATGAGTTTTCTTCTTTTTGCCAGATATCGTCTTACAATTAATGTATTTTCTCTTCATGTTACAATAATTTTCCTTCTAATTATTTAATTTCTTCTATTTTTAATTGAATTATTTCTTCTTTTGATTCAAGGATTTCTTCTTTTTATTGTAAATCCTGTTTGAGTTGTTCCATGCTCTACTCGAGGAAGATTATTTTTTCTTCGTTTCTTGCTGTTATTATAAACTACTTCTATAGATCCTATTAGAGCCTTTCTGTTTCTTCTTTTAAATTAGAATTATCAACTAAAATAGTATTCTTCTCCTCAAGATAATTCTTTAACTGTTCTTGTTTGTGTTAAGCTTATTCACTTAGTTAAACTGTCTGTTGATTTAACATTTTTTAGCTCTCCTCAAAGTCAGATTTTTATTAACTCAACTCCTATTATAATTTTTCATTTTCTATCAAAAGACTATCAATTTATTTTTATTAATCAGCTTAAATTTATTAAAACTTTTCTAATTCTTTATCCTAATTGACGAAAGTTTGTTTATTTTTTTAAATTTCACTTAAAGTATTATAACTACTATTCAGCTATCTGTTTAGAATATCTATTTATCCCTAAAGATTAGTTATTTCATCAGTCAGACTCTCTGCCTATTCTTCTAAAACTTAGATTTTTTAGTCTTTCTCAATTTAAATAGATTAAATTTAAACATTCTTTTACTCTTCTTACGTTAAATCCTCTTTTAATCTTTGAATTTAGCTCAGTTAATCTCCAATTCTATTCTGTAAATCTTGAATATCTCTATCCTTTTCTTCAATTCTATTGTTTAGATCCTCAATTTAATTATCGAAATCGAAATTTTGTTTGCTTAAATCTTAAATCTATGAATTGAGCTACTAAATTTAATCTCTAAGCTAATCATTTTAATCAATTAAACTCTACTTTTCTTGCTCTAAAGTATTTAATTGTTATTAGTCTTATTAATTTAACATATCTTCTTATTAATTACCAGATTAAGATAATTTTTATACTTCTTGCTTTAATTTTAAATTTTCTTTCTAAGCCTCTCTCAATTTACTTTCAGCTACATCAAGCTATTCATCCTTAGATTTATACTGATTTTCCATTTCTTATTTCATTTCTATGTACAAGTTCATCTATTGCTTCAAGTCTATGATTTCACTAGTCTTCTCTTTCAAATTCTTTTCAACATTATCTTCATCATCCTTCATTTTTTACAGCACACCATTGTACTCTTTAATCTGCTCTTAAAGTATCGAGCAATAATTTTCTTTATCAATCAAGGATTGTTGAACTTATCTCAGCTTATCTTAAACTTGTTTGTTTATTGTTTTTGATACTTGCAATTCGTCTTAGGTACCTTTGTATAACATCTCATATTCACTCTCTTTCTCAGCCTATTGCTCATACTATTATTATATTTCAGCAACCTAACTCTTGATCTGCTGCACTTGCTGCATCAATGCGGAGTTATCTTCTCTCAAGGAGCTATTTTCCTCATCTAATTCACTGTTTCTTTCTTTTAGTTACAAGCAGCTCTCCTCCAGTTTTCTTACTTCTTCAAGTATTCTTTAGTTTTCATTAATCAATTATTAATAATCTCTTGAGAACTATTCGTTTTCTTCTTTTAATTAATTGTATTTTTTTTGCCACTCTCTTTCAGGCGAATTGCTTAGAGAAGATTGATTCAACTAGTCTTCCTTTTTCGAGCTAAATCTCCTGGAGCTATTCATCCTCTCACTCTGCTATAATTGTTATTCTTGATCAAATATCACTCTAGATTAACGTTCTATCTGCTTTTAAAGTTTGGCAGATTTTAAATCGCTTTCAGCTTAAATTTTTTAGAATTCTCTCTGTAGCAAATTGAAGTCACTCAATACCTTCTCACACTCTTACTAAGCCTTCTCGTATTCCTATTACCAGAATTAAATTTATTTAGAAGCACTGTGGACCTAATCACTAGTCTATCCTCTTTCATTTCTGAGTCTCTTGAGCTCCTCCAAATTTTCTTCAAGAACTTTCTGCATTTACTCTCTTTCATTCTCGAAATTGACCTTCTGCATCTCAATAAGCTCATCTTATCTCTAGACATTTTCTTCAATCTCGGAATTCAATTAACTGACCTACTCTTGCAAGTACCTAATTTCCTATTGCTACTAGTTCACTTTATCTTTGAGCATTAAATTTTCTTAGTTCATCTCATCAATATACGAGTCCTTTGTCCTCAAATCAATTTGAAGTTTTTCTAAATCTCTTTCCTGTCCTTCAATTTGCATTCTAGCTAGTTCTAAATCAGAAGTTCCCTCATTGCTTTCGCTGCTATTTCTATCCTAATTCGATGAATTTTCATTGATCTAATCATGCTTTAACAAGTTATACTCCTCTTTTTCATTTTTAAGTAGATTTATTTCTTAATTTTAAGCTTAAAGTCTTGAATTCAAGCTTTAATTGCGCTAGGTCAGCTGCTGAATTTCATTTTAAAATTCTTCAACCTCTCTCCTAAGCAGTTCAATTTCCTTCTACTTCTTTTCATTAATTTTTTGAGATTCCAAGTATTTATTTTGTTACTACCTTATTTCCTCCTTTAACTCTATAATCTGTTCTTCATTTAAATCTTCACTTTCATATTGCTTAAGCATTTATCTATCATCATAAGCTGTCCTCTTTTATTTACTTTAAATTTCATTTAAACTATCATTCAAAGATTAACTAGACTGCAGTTCAAATTGAAGTCTTTTAATAGTCATATCCTTTTCATTCAATTTATTTTTCTAATTCTAAATTTGCTAATCCAATTTTTCTAACTTTCCAGCAAACGACCTCTTTTCATCCTCTATCTCCTAAAATAAAATAAAAAATTTAACATCAAACAAAAAGCATAAAATTTACCTTCTACTTTTGTTGCAAAGATTCTTATTGAAGTCTGAACTTTTGCTAGAGCTGTGATAGCTCTTTTTGTGTGTCTAAGTTATTTTATTCTATTTAAAGTTTTTCATCAAAGACTTGATTCAATTTAATTTAAGTTTTATTCAATTTTTCTTCGTATTCATTAATTATTTTTTGATAATCCATGTTGTTCTTAGAATTTTCATCGAGTTGCTGATTAGAAAGAAGCTCTTATTACTTAAGTTTGCTGTAGATACCTTCATAGTTACTTTAAATTTCTTTAAGCTTAAAATTCAACTAACTAATTGTTTCTCTTTATTAATCGATATTTATTTAACTCTTGTCAATTTATTTAATTAAGTCTTTGTTCTCCAATTGAACTTCTTGCATTTGCATAAGAAGCTATTAATTTTGTTTAAGTAACTCCTAGTTTTACTTTTACAAATCTCTAATTTATTTTTGCTATTCAGCAGCTTCTATCGCTAAATGTTTTCCCTCTGAATTTTTATGTGAGTCAGACGAACCAAGAATTCTTGCTTCTTTAAAAGCACGAGTGACTTCTGAATTCTATTTAGCGAGTTCAGCATTTGCTTTAGAAAGTTCTTAATTTTGTTTTGAAAGTTCTGAAATTTAATTTGCCAATTCTGAATTCTGTCTAATCTTCTCATCATTTGATCTTTGAAGCTCTGAATTAAGCTTTGAAACTTCCTTGAAAGCCTTTGACAAGTCTTTCTTCTCTGTGTAAAGCTTTTTATTTTTTTGTTCCAAATCAGCCTAGTTTTACTGTAATTCGCTCATTCTTTTCTTAATCACAGTCAAATCTTAATTAAGCTCTTCTGTATTAGAAGAATACTGATCTTTATTATTCTATTACTGCTGCTATTGCTGGTTGATTAATTTATTCTTGAGATCATTAATAATCTAATTTAAATTCTCAACTTGCTCATCAGATTGAGAATACTTTTTCAGCTGAGTAATAGCTTGCTATTGATCTGAAATCATTTTTTACATTTTCTTCCTTTCGTCCTTACTCTTTTCATATTTAGATTTTACCTCTTTATAGTTTCTTTGCATTTCTTGGATCTTCTGTTCAATGATATCTCTTTCTCTAACTACTTCATTGAATTATACTTATTACTGCTAGTACTTTGAGAACAGCTAACTATACTGTGAAGAGTTATCATCATTGTATTTCGATTACTTTTATTGTAATTATAAATAAAAAATATATATCTTAAGCTAAATTTTACTTAGCTTGATTTATCTTTCTATCTGAAAATATCTAATTAATCTCTCAATTATTCTATTCTTTCTCTTTATCTGCCATTTTCTTCTTATAAATCAGAGTTTATGCTTTATTCTCTAAATAAAAAAGTAAGAATTTATGATATTATTTTTCCAAAAGAAGATAAATAAAATAATCAATTAAATTTAAAATTACTATTAGAGCAAGCTCTTTAAGTTTTATAATTATGAATCAAGCTGCTTTATAATTTCAGATTTTTAACTATTTTCGCTTATTAAATTATTTTAAAGCTGATTTGTGAGATTTTCTTAGCTTTAAATTGCTATTTGCAGTTATTATTCGAGTAATTATATTTGATTTTCATGCATTTTATAAGAATTAACAACTTCCTTTATAGCTCCAAGAGATTCTCCTAAGTTCGAAATAGATAAAGAAACCAAGTTTCTTTCATTCTAATTCAAAGTTTCTACATCACTTTGAACTTAATCTTAAATTCTTAATTAGTTTAATAAAATTTACAATTCTCCAATAAACTTCTCAGTTTCTTTTTCTTTCAATAAAAATTATTCTTAAAGTTATTCGTTTTCTCTTTCAAGCATGATATTCTTATTGCAGTATTCTTCAATTTACATTCTAAGTTCTGCAATGTCCTATTTGTTACCTTCCAAACTATTTGAGCTTCCAACACTTCCTTTAAAAAATTATAAAAAAATCTAAATAAAACAAAAAAGCAAAATAAAATTATAAAATAACAAACAAAAAAAATCTTTAACCAACTTAATCAATAAGTATTTTATTTATATTATTCAAATTTATCTTTAAAGCTATTAAAAAAACAAATTTTTTATTGAGACAAATAACTAAAAAGTGTTAAAATAAATATTTAAATAAACGACTTATTTTTATCAAAAAAACAAATTTAAATTGAAGTATAAAATTCTTAAAGTTATTTATAAAAATTTTGATAATTGATTAATTAATTAAATAAATAAATAACTCATTTAGTTAAAATAAAAAATAAATGGAAGAATGGATGGATTATTTTTACTTGAAAAATGAATTTAGATCTAAAAAATTTTGTTCTAAATTAAATTCAAATCATTGAAATGAATTGGCTTATTTTATCTAAGAAAATATTCTTTTTTATTATAATATTTTTAATTTATTTACCATGTTCTTGGTCATTTTCAACATCAGGATGAGTAGCTTGGTAATCTATCAACTCTATCATTTAGTTGTTAATGTGGCTTATTATTTATTAAATTTCCTAGCGCTTTTGAGTCGGTAAATTAGGGTTATTTTATATTATATCTACTAAATTCTCACGTTTAGCTTCTAGGTCCATTTTTTTAGCTCGAATAAGCTATTCTTGATTGACTGTATTTGCATTTTAATTTCTCTTGCTAGTGTTGTTTGATAAAGTGAATTCGATAGGACTTGATAAATCTATTTTATTGTTACTTGTTATGTTCCTTTTTGATAGATTAAGATTCTTAATTTAGTCTTCTAGATTTGCAATTATATCATTTTTTTAATTCACTGCCCTTTCAATTTGATGGAATTGATTCAAAAAAGATTTTTCTACTTCAGCAAGTTATCTAGCGAAATCATCTTTTATTTAATTAATAATTATAGAATTACTAGCAGCAGCTAAAGAAGCTGAATTTTATTATATAGCATTATTGAAATTATTCATGTTATTATTATTATTGTTGTTGTTTGCCTATAGCATTTTAATTTAATCGTCTTTTTATTGAAGAATGCTGTAAACTTATTTCAAACTAGCTTTTCTGTCTGCAGACTTTTTCTCTACCTCAGCTAATTTAGCTTTTAAAGTTTTTATTTTGGTTTACAAAACTTCATTTTCATCAGATAATATTTTGTTTTCATGCAAGACATTTCTACTTTCCTGCATTAACTTTTGAATTTATTCTTTTAAATAATTAACTTCTTCTTCTTTTTAAGACATTTAATATTCTGTTTGCATTGTTATCGCCTCCTTGTCTTTAAGTATTTTATTGTATTTATATTTATAATATTCTTTCTCGCTTCTATTTGCTTTACTCTCTCTAATCACATGAACAATTTATCTGTCAATATCTTCATTTTCGTTTGTTGGGTAAGTTTATTCTAATTGATCATCGTAAGGCGAGTGTTATTGCCTATTATTATAATAAGGAGACTATTGATTATTATTATTATTATTATTATATGGTGATTGAGATGTTCCTTAATTTTGATTTTCATTATTCCTATAAGGAGAAGCTCTTATCACCCCAAATTATTGGTGAGGTTGAAACTGCTGCAATTATTGCTATTATTTTTAAACGATGTTTTACACTTGGGCTATATTATCAATATTATTCCTATTATTATTTATAGAGCGATTGCTATGATTTCTAGGTTAAGGAGATATATTTTGTTCTTATTACATATAATTTTAGTATTAACTCTATCTATTTATATATTAATTATTCTAATTTTATTGATCATTTCCAACAAATCTCCCTTACACACTGCTTCTCTTTTTATTATAAGAGTTTTCATCATTGTTTGAACTTGGAAATTTGGAAAATTTTTCATTGTTTGCAGCAAATCCATTTGATTAAGCCAACACTTATTTATTTTTTTCAGTAATGCTTCTTTAGCCATCTTAATTATTGCCTTTATTTTAATGCTAAATTTGAGATCCATTGTTATATTTATATAATGAACTATTGTTAAATTAGTTATTAGAATCTTAAAATATAGATGAATTTCGAGAACCGTGAGTGTTAACAGAATTTTTCATAGAATCCAAAACCCTCTTCTAAGGGCTTGATTATATTACTTCATCAGAATAGTGAGTTCTTCTCTCCTCTTCAACCATAGGACTTATCTCTCCCCTTTCAATATTATTTATTTTGTTCATAATATTCTCATTTTTTTTCTCTACATACTTAATCCTATTCTTCAAGAATTCAAACTCCAAAGATAAGTCTCTCATTTTCTCTTCTTTGTCATCCAAAATTGACTTATTCAAAAATTCACTCATTTCCGTATACTTTTCAATTTAAAAAAACAAACAATTCAATCAAAAAATTATTTTTTACATTTAATAATCATTAATTCTTTATTTATAAATTCAAGTATTTATTTATTTATTTATTTGTCGATATTAATTATTTCTATTATCTGTTTGTTGGTTTTATTTCAATCTTTTGATATTGCATATTTAACATTACATTACATTAAACTAAATATTAGATTGTATGTATTTCATCTCGTTGTTTTTGCAACAAATAAAGTTCGTGGAATTAATTAAAATAAATACCAACCAATTGAAAGATAAATATTATTAGAAACATCTACAAAGCTTATATCTTATTGATTTCAAAAATCAACTCGAATTTTAAACTTAAAACAATAATTTACGCTTTTTAAATCGCATGATAAAGGTCTCTTTTTGTGAGAAGACTGTATTGGCTTGTTAGGAGATTAAGAAAAGCTGCTATTTGAACCATCTTTTTTGCTTTTACTCTTCTCACTACTATTTTTGATACTCTTTTTTAATATACTTGTATTATTTTAGATATTTTTGTTAATCCTATCAGGTGACTGAAAAATGACTCTGTCAGTTAAATTCTTTTTTACATCTGTAAATTTTATATATTTGTTAAGTTTATCTTAGAAGTCTGATTATTTGTATTTCGAATGAGCGGCTACTGTCTACTTATTCCCGTTATTCCTTTCTGAGTCAATTTATACTCTCTAACTAGACTTGCTTGATTTGTTAGAGGAATTCGAATTTTATCTGCTATGATGTGCCTAGTTTTGCTATAGTGGAATTTAATTTTCATGAGAATATATTTTCTAATTGTTAAACTTTATTTTATGACTATTGTTATATGAAAAATTTAAAGGACTTCTTTCAGGAAGACCCGAGTTATTGTTGTTAGTAAAATTAGGTCTTTCATGAAAAGATGAATGTGGCCTCTAAGGAGATTTTTTGTAATCTTGTTATCTGTTTTGCATTTGAGATTAAACAGAGAGCTAATGAGGCTATATATTTTAATGCTACCTAATAATTAATATAACATTTAATGTTAGATACTGCAAAAAAACATGTATAAAAACTTCAAATACCCTCTTTCATTTGAGGCTCTGCTAATTTAAGAGAGTAAAACCTTCTTCATTGATATTTAACTATTTAGCTTTAGTATAAGTTTGATTGGTTGCTTTATTGATACCTAGTTTCACTCGCTACCTATCTATAATTTGTGAACGATTATTACTTGTGAGCTAGCAAATAAGGTTCCTTTAAGAAAATAAATAAATAATTCTTTGGTAATTGATTTGTTATTTAATTTGTAATTTGATTAATATTTCCTTTTTAGGTTAAATTTTTCTGTTTGCGATACTCAAAATTGAATTGGCTAATTATTTAATTAAGTCAATTGGTTAACATTAATTAATTAATTAGTAAATAAAGGGATTTTAGGAATATTTAATTGAATTTTAATGATAGATAGATAGATAGACATACATACAGACAGACAGATCAACATAAAAAATTAACAAACAAATATAAAAATTTAATTTCTTTTCAAATTTTACTCCCTTAATTCAAATTTAATATGTAAATATGATTTCAAAAAAAAAATCAAACTAAATTATAAAAAATAAATATCTGAAGATTCATTTCATTCTATTTGCAGATTAAATTATAAAAACATAGATTTAAATCTAAACTCTTCATTTTGTATTTTTCATTAACCAATTATTAATTTGTAAAAATAAATATTTAATTCAACTTTTATTATTTATTTTTTTATCTATCTATCTATCTTGATTCTTCTTTCTTTTTAGTATCTTTATTAAAAATGCAAAAATTATTTTCAAAAAATTTGATTGTATTTTTGAGATATAAAAGTATAACAAATAATAATTAAATATTTTTTATTTTACAGTATGTAAGTTTGTATTAATTGATTAGTATTAAAGCAGATTTAAAGAATTGATTTTATCTAAAAAAAACAGAAAAGTTGTAAATGAGTTTAAAAAATTAAGCAAACTAATTTTTTATCTTTGTAAAATAAATTTTATTTGATAATTTTTTAGGTTTTTTTTAACTATTTGCTTTGAAACTAAATAATCTTGTGAATGCATTTTTTAGTCTGTTAAATATTAGCAATTTGATATATTTTATTCGTTTCAAATTAATTTTCAATAAATAAAATGTTTAGTAAGTAATATAGAAGTGAGAGAGTTTTTATTAAGTTTCCTTTTAAATTTGTAATAAAGATACAAAAACAAATATGAAAATGCTATTTTGAATAATTTAATTGATCATTTTTTCTTAATAAACATAGATTGAAATGAGAAAAAATATTCGAAATAGCGATTTAATAATTTATGTTTTAGTGAAATTTGTTTGTTTGTTGCTTCTTAGAAACCAACTTCAATATTAGCTAATTGGAGTTGGTGAAATAATCAAATTCTTCATTAGGTTTTTCAGTTGACAATAGCAAATCTAATACCATAAGAACCACCAAGATCAACAACCTTGCCTTCGAAAGCCTTGCTATCAGCAACATTGTAATCGTTACCAACTTCATTAGTGGAGACACCAACGAATTCGTTGAATTAATAAATTTTACCAGTTTCTATTTTTTTAAATAAAATTTTAATTTAAACAAAAAATTAATTAATTAATTACCAGTGACGGCAGCAAAAGTGTCCTTAGAGGCAGCAAGCTTGACAATCTTCTTGTCAGTAGGGATTTCCCATCTGATGGGTTAATAAGCTAATTCCAAACCACTGAAGAAGACTTCGTTTTTATCTTTAATTTTTAAATAACAATAAACAAAATTACTTGAAAAAAAAATTGTTATTACCAGTAAGGAAGACGAGGGTGTTCTCACCAACTTCGAAGTCAACAACCTTTTGACCAACAAAGTGTCTGTCAACAACAGGGGTAGGGAGACGAGCATTTTAGTCAGTGTTGTGACCAAGGTTTTCACGGATACCTAATTAGCCTTGAGTGTTAACACCGAAAGTGTATAATTTACCGTTAGATAATAAGGCAGCAGAGAAGTGACCAGCAGATTTAATGGATTAAACAGTGAGTCCTTCGTGTTCCTTCAAGTGCTTGAAGTAAGCGTTAACTTCAGGAGTGAATAAAGGATAGTCGCTTCCGTTACCCAAAGAACCGAAAAGACCAGTACCCCAGTTAATAACTTCACCAGATTAATTGACCAAAGTAGCAAAGTTGTCACCACCAGAAATATTCTTGTATCCGTCTGCCTTCAAGTTAGCAATTTATTAGGGAGTTAATCTATTCTTGTTATCTCCAGATCCCAAAGCACCACATCCTATTTAGATTATTAATTTTTTAATTCAAACAACATTTAAAATTTTAATTCTAAGTAAAAAATTTGTATGTTTGCTTGCTTATTTATTCATTTATTTAGACATTAATTTATTTAATTCATTATTCATTATTTTGGATGCAATCATTTTTAATTCTATTATATTAAATTTTATATGTATATGTATGTGTTTGTCGTTTGAAATTCTAATTTGTTTATTTTAATATCTTAAAGTTGCAAATTATTGAACTGATTATCCCTAATCTTTATCTAATTCTCAATTCCTATCCATTTGAATATATATATTTTTATATATTAAACATTTATCAACATTTATTTTGCTCTTTCCAAAAATAGTTAGTTCAACCAACACATTTATTTCCTCTAAATAAAAATTATTTAGTATGAATGTATGTATCCATCTATCTATCTATATTTCTTTCATTCTATCTGTTAATTCTACATTAAGAAGATATATTTGGTTGTTTTCTTGCTAATAATTATGACTATATTTTCTGAGAACTATTTTTTGAAATATTTCAAATAATAAAGATTTGATTTAGTCTATCTAACTATCTATTTATCTAAATAACTACGTAGCAATCTAATCTATCATTCTATTTTTTTATTTTATATCTAATCTATCTAAAATGCTTATTTAATATCTATTGAATAGTTGAATATTGTAAAATCTATCTTTCTTTTTGCTTTCTTACTAAATGATTATGAAGAAACAAACCTAAATTAGAGACTGCAAGTATACCTATTAAATGTTTTGGTTGGTGGTTAAAACTAGGCTTTTTTACTATAGGTAAACACTATATAATAATTACATAATGATATCATTCCCATTTATTTCTTTAACTACATGCTTTGCTAAAATTTTTACTATTATCTTATATCTTTGTTAGAATGTATGAATTAGGTACGTAAGTACATATATATATATATATTTAGGATCTTATTGCAAATTTTAAATCTTATCTAAACAAGCAAACAAACAAGCAAGTTAGACTATTTATTTGTTAAATATCTTACTTTGAGGTAAAATAGCGTTTCTGAAGAAGTCAAGGTTGATCTTGCTGGAAGGTTCACCACCATAACCCCAGGAGTAAACTTCACCATTTTCTTTAAATATGTTAGAATAGTGATTAACGATAAAAATAAATAAATTTATTGTTTCAAACAATCAGAACAAATAAATATTCATAAATGCTATTCTTACCAGTGACGGCAATAGTGTAGCTTTCACCAACTACGACGTCCTTAACCTTGAGTTTCTTATCGTTGAAGAAGCTGACAGGGCTGGGAGATAATTAGAATTCCTTAGCACCATTACCGAGAGCACCGTTTTAACCCCAACCAAAAGTGTATAAAGAACCGTCGTCTATATATTTATTTTTTCAATTTAATAAATCAACATTAATTCAAAATAAAAAATGATCATTGATTTAATTTAATTTCGCTATCTATTTGCTAATTGAGAATAAAGCTACTAAAGTAAACTTTTATAAATACGAAATGCAATGCTAATATTTACTGGTAATAACGGCAGTGTGATAAGGACCCATAGCAACCTTGGAGACATTGCCTGAGAAGTAATCAACCTTTCTGGGGACAGCAGAGGCGGTCTCGAAACCGGTACCACTGGCGTATTAGCCCCAAGTGTATAAATTTCCACCTTTTGATATATGAAAAAGAGGATTAAGGGATTGAAATATGATACTAAATAGTTTGCTGCTAATGCTAATAATTTAAAGCTTTGTTTTATATTTATTTGATCGAGATTGCCTACGACCTCATCTATCAATGTATTACTAATAAGCTACTTATTTGTATAGGATTTGCATACAAAGCAGAAAGAACACTCAATTAAATAAGACAGACAGACTTTCTTTAATATGAATGAATAGACTCTTCTGATAAGATATAAAATCAAAGAAAAAAAGCCTTTTTTTCAGATAATCCTATTTAATTTTTGCAAAGATAGATGAGGCGCAAGCAAGCTGCGTATATACTAAACTAATTTTTGAAATGCCCAACCCTTGACAGTAGAGAATGATTTTGAACTCAATTGGAATAATCTTGCGAAGGCCTAGGTTTTTGAAATCATTTGCGGATTCGATCTTCTTTCCTTTTCTTTTTTTATTATTTCAATCTTTTTATTTTGTTTTTCTTTCTTTTTATTTAACTTAATTTGTTTATTTTTCCCCTTATTCAATTTTTCTTTCTTTTAACTTGAAGAAATCATACAAAAGCACATACATAAATGCATAAATAAATACATGCAAACAAACAAATTAATCAAGAATCTATCAAACAATAAGAAAAAATGCAAATAAATGCATTCAATTTAATAAATAACAAAGACAGTATCTAAAATTTATTAATTAATAATCTATTGTTTTTATTCATTAATGTTTCTCCTTCACTCTTTCTTTTCTTCATTTTCATGTTTATTCATTTATTAATTAATTAATTTATTTTATTTATTTTTTTATTTATTGTTTCAAGGCCAATTAGCATATATGAAAGCATTCAATTTATTTATTTCTTTTTTAATTATTTCTTTATTTGTTTGTTTGTTTCTTCTTTATTTTAATTGAATTGAACTATAAAGTTTATTTTAATTTATTTAGTTATAAAGATATTCAAAATAAATATTTACTACTTTTAAAATGAATGATTTTGATTTTGCATAAAAGAAACCAAGCCAAGCCAAACCAAATCTAATCAATATCTTTATAATCAATTTTAATAATTTAATCGATATCTTTAAAAGATATTTCAGAGTGTTTGCTTTGTTTATTCTTTGTTCTCTTTTTTATTGCTAAAAATTAATATGACATATGAATAAATGTATGAATAATGTATGTATCTATTTATCTACCAACATTTTCACTGAAATAAAACTTTATTAATTACAATTATATTATATAAATTTATTTTATTTTTATTTAATTAAATCAGTGAATTATTTATTTATTAGTTATTTAAAGTTCTTCTAATCAAAAGTGTATTAAATAATTTAGATTAAGATAGTTAGCTAATTACCTATTTAATTACAAAAATAAATACTATTTAATAGTTAAATAAAAAAATTTTGTAAATTCTTATAAAAGCTTTTTTTTTGATAAAAATATTTTAATTTTTATGGCATATAAATAAAAATAGATGATAAATTTAACCAAAATTAAAAGTTAAATATAATGTTAACCTTGTGTTTATCAGCTGCTGAATCATGCTTATTGGATCAAATAGTGCTAATTAATGTTATTTTTTTATTGATTTTTATAAAAATGATAAAAAAATTAAAAATAGTTTATATTTTTTATAGACTGATTAAACAATCAATTTTTAATAAAAATAAGAAAAACTTTATCTTTAAATTCATATTGGTTTATTTATTCATTCAAAAAAATTTTAAATATTTGAAAATTATTGTTTTATTTTCAAAAAAATAAAAATTCAAATATGAAAATGAAATGAATTTATTAATTATTTATTTATTTGAATATGTTTAAATGAATCATCCATCCATCCATCGATCCTTTTTTGAATAACCAATTTTAAAATAAAATAATGAAAGAAATTATTTATCAATTAATTTTATTTAAATAAGTATAAAAATTTAATTTTAAATAATATTAAAATAGTCATATGGTTTCGGATGAAATATTATACTAATCATTACCAATATTCACTAAACTTAAATGTTTAAATATTAAAGAACCATATGAGTAAGTAATTATTTTTATATGCTCAAATTTAAGTATTTTTTATTTTCAAGCTTTTTTATATATATAAATTACTGATTTAGGCTTAGCTTTAAGCAAGTGATAAAATTTGACTTGTTTAGAAATAGATTTAGAAAGATATAATTTTGAGTAAGAATATTTACTTCATTCACACAAAATTAAATTAAACAAATAATTTTTTATAGAGTTGAGGAAGTAAATGAATTCTTTAGAGGGATAGCCAACTGTTAAACTCTAAGAAATTTTAAGCTCAAAGTTGAGTAATAGATTAATTAATTTATATATATATATAAATATATTTATCTATAGCCAAAATAACTAATCTTGATTGACTTATAAACTAATTAATTAAACATAAAAATTAAATTTTAATTTAAATTTTATAAAATAGTTTATAACATTAAATTCTTGAAATATCAAATGAAGCTATTTAAAAATGTGAAAATTTAACAACTATTTGCTTATAGTAAGTCTTAATAAAATTTCTCTTTTATTATTATTATTAATATTACTCATTTATTTTTTCATTAAATAAACTGCCTTATAAACTACAACTTATTCATAAAGAATAAATTAACTGTCTTTTCTATAACTAAATCGTTAATTTTAAATTAAAATATGTTTTATCTATCTATCTACCTACCTATTTATTTATTTATTTATTTATTTATTTATTTATTTAAAACTTTTAATTAATAGTGATCCTAACATGTTAAAAAATGAAATTTTATATTAGTCTCTTAAAAAAATGAAAAGATTAATTCACTGGGTACATGAAACAAACTACTGAAAAATTAAAACTAAGAAATTATATTTAAAAATTTATATCATTTTCACTCAAATTTCTTATTTTTTTTAATTGATTACTACTCATTCAATTTATGAACCTAAATATTATTTTTTTATTTATTCATTTGTTTTAAATAAATAAATAAATTAACTATTTATTAAATCTACTTATTTATTTATTTATTTATCAGTTTATTAAGCTAATTACTTAAAATAATATTAAAATAAAATAATTATCAAAATTAAATAAATAAATATTCTTTTCCTTATGCCAAGAAAAAATTGAATAAGGATTAAAAATTAAAAAAAATATTTGTCAGGCAGGCTAAAATAAATAAATAAATAACTAGTAAATATCCTAATTAATTAAAAATGATTTACAAAAAATAAATCAAAAAAACAAGATAGATATTTTATTCATTACAATTTATCGATATTATATAATTGATTCCATATTGTTTTTATTTGTAATTTATAAACCTTTTTTTCATTCATAAAATCATTTATAAACTATTTATTTGTTTGTCTATCTCTTTATTTTAAATCTTTATTAACAACAGAAATAAATAGATATGGAAAAATTAAGGTTTGAAAAAATAATATTTAGATAAATAAATGAAAACTCTCTCTATTTGTTTATTTTAGATATTTATTTGTTAATAAAGAAATACTGAATACAATAAATAATTTGCTTTTATAAAGAATAATTAATTTTTAATTTGCTTTTAAGGCAGGCAGTTTGTTTTCAAAATGGCCTAAAGTTATTTTTCATATTTGCTCTGCCCTTTTTTTTGCTTTACTTTTTTTGATTTAAAAGAAAATTAAATAAAGTTTTATTTTTTAGTTAAAAATTATTTACATCATTTGATTCATTGTTTTCATCATCCATAAACATTTGATGAGCTTCTTCATCCATCTTAGAATTAAATTCTTAGCCATTATTTAAAATATCTATCTTCATTTAATTTAATAAATCTTCATCAGTTTTTGTTATCACTTGAAGACTTCCTTCTTCGCCAACAGTAATATAAACATTGTCATCTATTTTCTTGATTTATCTAATTTATTTTGTGTGTTCAGTTTTTATGACCCTGCAGACTTATTGTTAGATCTAATCATCAACCTTTCTAATTATTCTCTCTTCGACATATCCTCTTTTATGTTAAAATAATATTGAGTAAGTAAATGAATAATTCAAATTTATTTTATTATATTTTAAGTTACTTACTTTTGCTTTCCTACTAAAATTTTAAATTCATTAATATTGGTATCATTGTAAGCATCAATAAGATAATCTTTGTTGAATTCATTCTATTTATTTATTTATTTATTTATTTATTAATTCATTAATATAATTTTAAACAATTTAAAAAAGTTTGCTTTCATTAAATCTAAGACAAAATAAAATTATAATTTTTATAGTTGCTACAAATTATCAAAAGATTAATTCTAATTTTGTATTATTTTTGATCAGATTGTTTATTTGTATGTTTGTTTGTTTGTTTGCTTGCTAATCTTTATTTAATAAAATTAATTTACGTATTCGATTGCATTGATGTTTTGCATAATTGTTTCAGTTTAGCTATTCATAATGAAGACAGAATCAACAGTGGTTATTCCATAAACTATTTCATTATTGATATAACCGCATCTATCTACGGGTTAATCGGTTCTGATGATTGACTAGCAGGCTTCTTCTTCGTTTTATTGAGAAAGATCAAATAAGCAAAGGATTCCATCTAAGCTGCTACTTACAAACTAGGTTGGAATATTTTCATTGAATTTGACACATGTAACTTCCTCATTATGAGTTTCATTGAATTAATTTCTTTGCTTCATAGTTCTAAGATCCCTAATTAATATAAGAAGTATTAATTAATTAATCTAATCAAATCAAATCAAATAAGTGAGATTTTTCTATACCAGAATACAATTCCAGATTCGTTGGCACCAGCTAAAATGTGCTTTGATTTAGAAATTGAGTAGATTTCATGATTAACTATTTATTTTAAAATTATAAAATGCTTATTTATTTATTTTTTCTTTAACTTTATTTTTTTTTACGATTAAATGCTTTAATTAACTTATTAGCCTTTAAATCATACAAACGACATTATTTGTCATTTGAACATGTGTATAGAACATTCTCGTTGATGAATATATCATTTATTCTTTTTGTGTGCTTATTCTCACCCATCATCCCTCCGAATTTGACATATCCGTCTTAAGCGAGAGTGAAGTAGCCTATTTCAAAATTAGATAGTGCACAAAAGATGTAATTTTTGTCTTCTGTCAAATCAAACTTCAAAACATACTCTTCATCTTCTAAAATTTCTCCCTCACATATGTTTTTATTTTCAACAAAGCAAGCTTTTTTTGAGGTCTTGAAAGACTAAACTATTGATTCCATGTCTAAATAAATAATAACTTAAACAAACCTATCTATTTCTTATTTTAATTTTTAAGTGATTAATTTCTACTTACTAACTTATATTCAAAATTAATTACTGTCTGTATTCAATTATTTATTTATTTAAGATTGGATAAAATTATCTATCTATTTATCTATTTATATATATATCTTGCTTATTTCATTGACTTATTGATTGATCTAGAGCTAATCAAATCAAATAAATCCAAAACAAAAATAAATTAAATCAAATGCAAGGTTCTTTTAATATCTTATTCATTTTAACAAATAAAAAATAAGCAATTAATTATCAATCGTATTTATATTCGTTATCGCTTATTCGTCCGCCAATTAGTATGTATATTTTTATTTTTCAGTATAAAAAAGTAAAAAAAAATAGAATAATTTTATACTTAAACCTAACAAAAATACAATTTATTCAAAAAAGAGTCATCTACAAAAATTAATAAATTTAGTAATGAATAGCATTTAATGTAGCGAAGAATAAATTAAGATTATTAGCAAAATTATTTTTATTATTTCTACTTATAAAACACAATTTATAAATAACATTTAAATAGCATTCAATCATTTCTGAAGCTACATAACTTAGTTTTAACTTTTATTGTTGATAATTAAAGAGGAAAGACAATATCCTAGCCCTATAGTAATAGGAAAAATAAGAATCGATTTAAATAAAAACATACTTCCTAATCCAACAGGAATAGAGAAAGGAAGTGATTATTTTAAGTTGTCTTAACATCTTTAATTAATGCGTGAAAGAGTTTTAAATTTTTCTGACTCATAATATTACTTGTGTTCATTAACTTTTATCTAAGCATCATTTTCTTCCTCAAGCTTCTTCCTAAAAGCTATCAACTTTAATTCTAAAAATATGTCTTCTTAATTTTACTTTTCCTTTTTACTCATACAAAAACTGAATATAAATATATCTGATTAGTTTGTTTATCTTGTTGTTTAAATTACTGATTTTAAATCTATTAATAGTTTTTTCTAAATCTTTCCTAAAGAACAAAAATTTATTTAATTATTTGTCTGTTTATTTGTTAATTTGTTTGTAGTTAATTTTCTGATATAAAATTATATAAATTATTATTCAAGTTTTCAAATTTATATAAAAAATAAAAGACCATTCTAATTAGTTGACATTCATTTTTAAAATATTTTATAAAAAAATAATCAATTTTATCATTTTTTCTTAAATAGCCAAAATATTTATTAAAAATATTTAGTTTAAAAATAAATAAATAAAATCAGAAATTTAAAATTTTAGGATTTGATGTGAATTTATATGATATTAAATAAAGCAACCCTTTACTTAAGATAAAATATATTTATTTACCTTATAGTTGAAGGAAATATTTTAAAAAATACAGTTTTATATAAGGAGAGATAATAAATAAATAAATAAATAAATAATAAAGTATTTATTATAAATAAAAGGAAGTTTTTAATTTGATCTATGAAAATTCAAATATTTATTTTTATTTTAAAAAATTAATATAGATATTTAATTTAATTAATTAATATAAATTTATCAATTATTTCCTAAATTTAAAAATTTATATTTTTGTTGCTTTTTTCTTATCATTATTTATCTAAAATATATCAATAAAAAAATATCCTAATTATAAAGATTCTGAGTTTTTTTCACTAGATAAATTAGCATATTTTTTTATATCTTATAAACCAATAAATATTTATTTTAATAATAATATTTATTTTGGCTTCAGAACTCTAAAATTTAAGTTTAAATTATTTTACTATTTATAAATAATAAAGTAAATAAGTTTATATTAAAGTAAATTTCTGTAAAAAATAATTTATTCATTTATTTATTATTAATAAATGAATAGTGATATATAAATCTGAATATTATTTATTTTTATTTAACTCTTATTAGAATAGAAAATTTCAGATACTTTGATAAAAAAATTGTTTATTTAGCTAATACTTACAAATATAACATATTTAAAATTTTAGAGCTTGTCTTAATTGCTAATTTGTTATTCATTTAGATTGGCTATTTTGAGATTTTGAAAAACAGGTTTAAAATTTTTCAATGTTTGTCTTTTTTATTTTTGGTAAAAGAAATTAATAAAATTTTCTATTGAATGACGAAAAACAATCAAACAAACAAACAAATAAACACTCCAAAATTCTAAATATCTTTCTAAAATTAGTATAATCCATAATCAAAATTATTTATATTATAACTCTATTTTATTTTTTGTATTAACACTTTGATTTCATAATATTTATAAATTTTTATCTAAATTTATTCTTACTTAGTAATTTTAAACATAAAAAAAAACATTTTCTTATCACTTAAAATATTCAAATAATTTATTCAATAAATTTTTAACCAGATTATTTTTATTGAAAATTTCATATTTTTAAAAGCTTTTAAGATTATAAAAAGGCTTTCTTTTTGTAATTTCGAAGTTTTGAGTATTTAGCAAATATTTTGTAATTTGAAGTGTTAAATTTAGCAATCAGTTACTCTCAATTTAAAATGTATCAATTATATTTTTACTAAACTTACCTCTCATTCTTATTAGGTTAGCTAAACTAGTTAATAATTAATTAATTTATTTATTTGTTCGTATATAAGTTTGCTTTAATTGAATTGATAAATGCAAGCAAAATAAGAGCTGTGTTTAGATGATTTTTAATTTTCTGATAGTGAATCTAATTAGCTAGTGATTTTTAATTTAAACCTTTGTGTTTTTTTGCTTTTACAAAATTTAAATTAATTCTAATCAAAAGCTTTGTCTTTAAATATCGAATTGAGTCATCTAAACAAGAAGCAATACTATCATTGATTGATTGATAATAAAGTAATAGAAGAAACTTGTATAATATTTTGATCACAAAAATAAATAAAGTTAGAGATATTGAATACAAATAATTCTTATCTTGTTCCATCAAGGAAGTGACTTAGAATGAGGTAAGAAGATGAAAACTAAAAGGGGAATTTATTACTTTCTCCTCCTATCTAGTAGCAACAAAAGTTCTAAGAATGTCAGAAGAAAAAGGAGTTTAAGTGGACTGAAATAGTTGCTGAGCAAGAAACTGTATCGGAATACATTCTTTCAACTATTGCTAACTGGGATAAATTTCCTTTGAATATGAAGATATAAGTGTTAGAATAATTCAATTTAATGATTGAGTCGACTAACTTTGAGGAGGAGGAAGATATTGTTTTGAAGTCCAACTGCAATTTCATTGATATGCTTAAACATAATAATCCAAAGATTGTCTAAATAACTCTTAAAATACTCATTCTATACACACAAAAAGCATAATCGATAAGTAAAACATTCACTTCAATCTTCATAGCATTTCAAACATATTTTCATTTACAAATACGGTGAATTGTACAACATATTCATTCGATCATCCAAATGCTTAAAATAGAAATTAAAATATTTACTTTTTTATTATTTTTTGAAGATTTATTTGCTAGAAATCGATAGAAATAACTCCATTTCTAACTAAATAACTTCGCATTATTCAAAAATAACTTAATTTTTAACAAATATTTAGATTACAACGTGCCTCATTTAGTCAGTTAGCTGATTTCAAAAGTCATGATTAGAAAGGAATTCAGAGAGGCTACAATAAAACTATTTATGCTCATATTTAATAAATGCAGAGACGGACTAAACTTTGGAATATAAGAATTATTCTCGTCTTCAGCTCCTAAGCCTATTTGTGAGACTCTTAACTTGTTTGAATTACTCTTGCTCAAAAAAGAAATAGGAATGAAGGAATTTCTGAAACAGTATCTTTCTTAAGTATACGAATACACGCAAAATCAATACTAAGAAGTAAGATCCTAAGCTCTTAAACTTTTTGTTTCTCTTATAAAAGAGTATGGAGAATCGTTTATTGTGCCTTATAAATCGAAGCTGAAGAGTAATCAAATAGATTTTGTCAATAAATAATTACAGAAAGATTCAAATGCTAATTCATTGAAATCGCCTAACATTAAATTAGCTGTAGTTGTTGTCCAAAAGAAGTAGCTTTCTAACCAAAGTTCTCATTCTAATTTATCTAGGCCTTCTCAATCTAGCTAAGCACCAAACGAAAAACCATCAGCTGCTACTTTTAAAAAGATTCCAATCAATCACACTTAAAATAACAATAATGGAGGAGGATCTAACAATGAGGATTAAGCTATAAATAATTAAAAAATAAACAATGAATTGAATACATTATCTCGAAAGGTTATTAAACATTTTGAAAAAAACATTTTTAAGAAAAAAACTGAGCTTTAAAGTAAAAGTTTAAAAGATGAATAAATATTCAGTATGAATGACTTGTCTAGATCAAGATCTAGCATTAATTCTAAGAAATAAAAAAAGAAACATTCTGACACATTTAGCTAAGCTGATTAAGAAGACAGCTCTTATGAGAAAAACTCTGAGTTTAGCATGAAAACTAGCAAAGAAAACAGTTTAATCGCTAATCCTCAATTAGTTTAACTCAAAAAAGCTACAAATATTTATGAAAAGGCTGTTGTTAAATCAGAATTAGCAGAAATTCTTGAAGCTGGAATAGGAGAAACTAAAAAAAAATACCATCCTAAGATTGAAATAAAAAATAGAGATAAAAAGGCATCCTCTGTTTATAAAAAAGAAAAAAGTGTTGCAATTTCATCTAAAAAGGGCAGCGAACTAGCTTCTGTCTCTTCAAAGGCAGCAATGTCAAAATCATCATCTCAATCGTCTCTGGCTCCTATTTCAAAGAAATTCAAATCAGAATAAGATTTAGTTTTTAATAAACCAAAAGTAAAATAAGGACAAAGTGATAAACGAGTTGATGTATAAAGCAGATAGTCAATAACTCCAAATGGAGTCGATGAAGACTCTTATTATGCAAGCCCTATTCCAAATAAATTTGGAAGCACTAAAAATTCTCCAAATAAAAATGTAGATTTAAACTTAAATACGGAAGTGAATAACATTTAATACAGCTTTTCTAAAGATCTCAGTGCATAGCAAAACGAAAGTGAGTCTGGTTATAAGTTTTTGCAAGATTTGTTGCACTTTGAAAATAAAATAAAACTTGAAAACAGCAAAATTTTTAATGATAAGTTTGTTTCAAACGATTCATCAATTCAAATTTAAGAAGAAGAAACACCTTTTGGAATTGATAATGATGACTTTTATGCTGCTCCAAATCTTGATTACAACTCTGATTCAGATTAGAAAGGTTAATTCAATTAAGATTAGTTTTCAAAGTAAAGAAAATCTCCTTAGAAAGCAGATAATGTTACTCCAAATGGAGTTGATGATGATTCTTGTTATGCCTAACCAAACAGTGAACAAGATCTAGACGAAAGCTTATAAAGTGATAATATTTAAAATGAAGAAACGCAGCAAGGAGATGCCATGCTTCAAAAACTCTAATAAAACTAAGAAAAGTAGTAAACCAAAGTTAAAAAAGATTTTGCTAAAAAGAAAAACGAAGAGCCGAAACAAAAAAGTAGAAACTCAATTTGCTCATAAAAATCAACACCAAATGAAGATATTCAAAGATAAAAAGAGGAAAGTGAAAACAAAATGAAGTAGCAGGAAGAAGAATAATAAAATGTAGACAATGAAATGGTGCAAAGCATTGTACTACAGAAAAAGCAATACCAACTTAATTAAGATGAGCTATCTCAAAGCTTACTTCAAGTCGTAGAAGAAGAATCTAATAAATTGAGTTACGTTTCTGCTGCTAAACAACTTTCAGATATCTCATTATAGATGAGTTTTTTTAAGTAACAAGCAGACAATAATAATGATTTGTTAAACAATCCTTCAAATATCATAGAATCAAACTATCTAGGCTAATTAAGTGATGTCTTAAAATTCAGTAATAGAAAGGAGCAAAACATTCCTCATTTCTACCAAGATGCCAGTGGAGCAGAGGAAGACAAAGCTAACAATATTAGCAACTTTTATCACTTTTAAGACGAACTGAACTTTTAATCTCAGCAAAAAGAAAATAGTTAAAACCAAGAAATTAGAGGATACTTTTTTAACTAGGATTTAAAAGATATCCTTTCGGTTGTAGAAAGTGCTGAATAAAAGCATTACTTCTTTAATCAATAAAAGCTTCCATAAAATAAATAATAAAACAGTTTATCTCCAAACAGTTAGCAAAACAACTAGCTACCAAAGCCAAAAGAATCCATTTAATAAGATAATAAAATTAAGAAAAAAAGTTCAGTACATTCACAGCGCTCAAGACAGCCTTCTCAGTCTCCTCACAAACAACAATTCTACAATAATAAAGAGAAAAACGGTATTAAAGATGAGGAAAGAGAAAATGCAAAATAAATAATAAACAAATCTTAGTAAATGAATGATACTGTGCTCAATTCTTACATTTTTCTGTTCAATGACAAATTAGTGAATAAACTTTTCCAATAGCAAAAAGATAAAATTATTTATATAGTCAACAAGGATACAGTCAATTAATGGTTTAACTCGAGAGAATATGATAACGTCAGTATCATTTCCTTTTTGATTCACTATATAGGACACTAATTCGAACGTGAAGATTTTTCCTATCTCTCTAAATTTTGGAATTTCTAGAAATTCTTATCATTTAACAATGCTTTGATTCAGAGTCTTACAATTCATGTCATGCACTAATACTTTAAGAAAATTTAGAAATACAACTATATAAAATCAAATATTAAGCCAAAATGCTTGAGAGACACCATTAACAAACTTATTAAAATTATCCCAGTTTCAAGAGATAAATTGTTTGATGAATCCTTTGCCTTTTTAGATTTCCTATTTGAATTAGACATTTATAACGACTATATCTTCGATGCTATATCTGAAGTCCTACAATCAAATGTCCCCAAATAAATTGTTTCGTCATTGAGAATCCTTTCCAATTTCTTACGTTTATATGGTGAAAAGCGCCTAAATTCTTTAAAACCATTTATGCACATCATCAAGAGCATATCATTTTCAGCAAATCTCTAAGTGAGAAATGCAGCCATTGAGTTTTACTAAGAAGCATATTCAGTAAATAATAATTTCATTTCATTCATTCATTTTTTACCAATGAATTAAATTTTTTAGAATTTCATTTATTATTTTAGATGAATTTCTTAATAAAATAAAATAAACTTAAAATTAATTTTTTAAGAATATTTTATTAAAAATATTAATTTTAATAAGAAAATCAATAAAAATAAAATAGCTCAAAGCCATAATTTTAATTAGATATTGATTTAATTTTTATTCATTTATTACTTAGAAATGCAACATAATTTTAATTCGATATTATTATATTTTTTTGATAATTTATAACTTGAAATTAGTTATTTATTTTATCATAAAACAGTTTTTAAATATATTTAATTTTGCTTGAAATATTTTTAAATAAAATAGCAAATGAATATCTTGATGTTTTGATTGATTATTGTTTTAAATTAATAAAATAAATTAACTAAATTATTATTTATTGTTCAAAATAGTGGATGGGTGACTCTATCTTTGAATACACTAAGTCTTTAAAAAGAACTTAACTTTTATAACTTGAAAAGGCGTTTTCATAAGTAATTTTAAAAGAAAGAAGACCTTTGAAATGCCCAATAGAAGTGTTTTAGCCTATTATGAATGATTCGCTTTATGAGAAAGAGTAAAATATATTTACAAGCGATGTTGATGAGGAAATTTAAAAACAAGTATTTTCATTCATTTTTATTAAATTTAATATTAATTTTTTGGACAATATTTAGGAATCATACATTAGGAAAGCTCTAGCTGTTCAGGAATGGGTTAACAAAGATGACTTGATTCAAAAAATAGTTGATGATGCTTCTAACTAATTAAAACTCAGGGAATAAAATTATTCCAATATCATATAAATAATTTTAGAATTGTTAGGTGACTGGAATAAATATTTGATTGAAAACACTCTCATTTTGATTAAAAATTTAGCATAAAAACTTAAGAAAGATTTTTGTCAAGGCGGAATTGAGCTTTTTGAAGCTGTTTTTGAGCTTTATTCTGTAGACAAAAGTATTAACAGAGATAAAATTAGCAAAGCCTTAGTGAGTCTGTTTGTGGTAGCAGGACTTAAGCAACTGCTTAAAATAATCTTAAAAATTCTTGCAAAGAAGAGAAACATTAAAGAAATTTTAAACGTGCTAAATTTCGGATTAAGGAAAAGTGATGCTGGATGTGTTATAAAAATAATTTAAGAAGTTTAAATCTACTTGAGCGATAAAGACAGCAACACTAAGATAGCAGCTTTTGATTTGTTTGGAGTAATAAGATACATTTATGGTAATCCAATAATTGAACAAAATCTTAATTAAGAGTATAAAAATAACAGGTTTATACTCTAAAAGATCTAAGAGAGTCATGTTAAATGTGCTAAAATGAAAAGCTTAAGTATTCAAAAGAAGAAGTTGGAAGAACTAAAGAACTCTATCAGCAATAGCTATTCAAACTCTGAAATGAGCACTGCTTCTTATGATAAATAATACTTCTATGTCTAAATACAAAATTGCTCTTTTTCTTCTAAGAAGGGTTAAATGCCCATATAGTAATTCAAAATATAGAAAAAGTAAGAACTCTTGCAAAAGTAAATGTCAGAAGAACCCATTACAGAGGTCTATCAAGGATCTTTTGTCCATGAGTTCTTGTCAGAGTAGCAAAAATAACCTCATTAAAATGAAGATGTAGATGAAATTTGAAATTAATAAAAACAAACAGTCGTTACAAACTAATTTACTAACTATCTAAGTAATTAATTAATTACTTACTTATTTACTAACAAACTAATTAATTAAATAAATATCATAAATGCTAACTTAAATAATGTAAAACAAACTATTTAAATCAATCAAAACTAATTAAAAATATAAATAATAATTCCAATAAATTTAAATTAAATTAAATAAAAAATGTTTATAAATAATTAAATAACTAAATAAATAAATAAAATAATTTATTATTAACTTATTTCCATGTTCGTTTGTTCATTTTTGAAATTTATATTTATAAAACTTGAATGTATTACTAATAATAGCTTTTAAAACTATTTAGTCACTTTCTTTCTTTCAGATTTTTAAATATCTCATCATTAAATTAAAATACATACAGTACATGCTTATTTACCATCAATATTACTTAAGATATTAAATTTAATCATCATATGATTATACATATTATGAATCCTCATTAACTAATAAAGAGAAAATTAAATTAAGGTAAAAAATAGGATTAGCTTATGTTACATAATTTTTATAAGTCAAGGGGATGGTATAATTATAAATTCTTTATTGTATGTAATATGGTTTAAAATTAAATTCTTAATAATTGACTAAGCACAAATTTTTATTTGGTTCTATGTAAGATTGAAATATATAAACAAACATATATGACTTAATAATAACAAGAAAGAGCATGTAAGTAAGTAAGTATTTAAGTAATAAAATGATAGAATTAACTTTTTCTTACTAAAATATTAATTAAGATAAAGAAATAAAATTCAGAAACAACGATTAAGAAATATTTGATTTAAACACTAAGTAAGTTAAGTAAGAAAGATGAAAATTATTATTAAGGATTAATTAATGTTATTTTAAATTATTGAAAATAGTTTTTTTATTTATTTATTTATTTTTGATAGTCTTATTTATTTTTACATAGGACAAGGAAGATAATTTACACAAAATTGCTTTGATTAATTAATAAATTTTTTAATCATAAATCCTGAAATGTTTTTGTTTATGTGTGTTTAAGTACAGTTAAGAGCAGATTTACGAGATTTTGTTTGTTTGATTGATTGATTTTTTAAAAGAATTAAATTATTTGATAAGATAGATAGATTGATTGATAGTTATTAGTTTTTATTTGTTTATTTTATTGCTAAGCAATTCAATGTTTATATTAATTTATGATAGTAACCAAAATTTCACAAACCAACTAATGTAAATGATACTAAGGTAAGTATATTGATATTAATGAATGTATTTAAGTGGTTGGTAGATTAGGTTAGGCTAGCTAGCTAGCTAGCTAGTTGGTAGATTTTTAAGTTTTTATGATGTATTTATGCATTTATGTATGTATGCATACTGTAAGTATTTATGTAAGATTTATTTGAAAATGAATGATAGTTTACATAAAATATTATTTACTTATTTACTTACTATTCTAAATGAGAGAATAAATTAATGAGATATTTTAGATTGATTTGTTTTCTTTTTTTTGTTTTTTTTTCTTTTCTTTTCTTTTTTTTTTGAAACTTTTTGAATGAATTTATTTATTTATTTATTTATGAATATAGAGCATCTAAATTTTTAAATCTTAATTTATAGTATCTTTAGCTATCTTTGATAGCCAATAAATCTCAACTATGTTATTTATTATAATTATTATTATTGATTTGTTTATTTAATTTATTTACTAATTCATTTACTTAAGTTTCTTTATTTTAAAAGTAGTTATTATGTATGTATGTATGTAATATGTTATGTGTGTGTGAGTGAATTTAGTTGAGTTAGTTATAAAATTTATAAGGTGGTGTGTATAATCAATAGAATATTTAAAAATTAAATTGGGTTTGTAAAGTGGGTAGCGAAGAGACTAATTTTTATTTTAATATTTAATGAAATCGTGATTGATGCTGGCTTTTTAGCTTATATCTTATAAATTATAATAATTTAATTCATTCAAACGAGTAAGATATCTATCTGATAATTTATCTTCCAATCTTTTGCTTGTTCTAACTAAATAAGGCTAATCAATTAATTATAATCAGGATTAGTTTTTTAATTTAAATAACAATAATAATCATAATAATCTCAAAAAAGCAGTGCATTTCTTTTTTTCAGTCATCTAACTCGATTTCGTTGTCAAAGTTATCACTTTTTTCTGTCTTTTTACAGGATATTTTAACAGATTACTTTTGGTTGTTCTTAGGTAATTGGGGTTTTTTGAATGCACTTACTTTTGCCTTTTTAGTTTGTTTGATTGAAGAATCATCGATTTAATACTTAGAATTTTCATGAGGATTAAACTACTATTTGTTTACAGACTAAACTAAATTTTCATTAAGATACTAATTATCTGCCTATTCTATACATTTTTCTCTATTGCTGCAGTTGCTAATATTAGAACTCTCGTTTGATTAATCTGATTAAGGTGCAAAGAAAGAGTTTCCAACTAAATATTTTGAAATGAATTCTTAATTAAGATATTTGGAAGCAAACTATTGATCAACTTAGTGCATTTTCATTTGCAAAAGAACGTCTAAGTCAGCATGAACTATCATTTTAGACTGACTGAAAAATTTTCCATTCTTTTGGTCTTTACTCATCTTTACAATGACCTAGACAATAAATAAATAAACAATTATAAAATTCAAATTATAATAATTAATTAATTAATTGATTTATTATAAAAATTCTATATAATTATTTGAAAAAATTAAATTGTGCACTTTGTAAAATAATAAATAAATAAATAAAATACCTTGGAAGACTCGTTTTCAGGAGTTGGTACAGAAATAAGGATAAGGGGAAACTTAAAAATATGGCTTTGTCCATTGGAAGGTTGAAGATCTGTGAGGATTTTATCTTTTAGACTTATTTAATCCTTAATTGTGTTCATTCTTTGACTTAATTCTTAGACTTAATCTTGATTATTCAAGAAATCAACACTTTGTTGTGACAATTAAACATTTAGCTTTTCCTATTCTGTTTTTTTGTTTCTTTCCATCAAATTCATGAGAGCTAAGTATTTAGCAGCATACTCAGTTAAGATTTTTTGCTTCTAAAGTAAAGTTTCTCTAATTTTTAGGTAAATAAATTTATTTTTTAATTTTCATATAATTTATTTTAAATGATTTTTTACTTTTTTTTATCCCTTTCAGACTCAACAAGCTTAACATTTTTCCAGTTATCAGCTTACAAGCATCTTCCTTTTATTATTCAAACAAAATTAGTTCTAGAAAGCGAAAATACAATCAAATAAACAAACAAAATCTTAAATAATTTTAATAAAATAGATTGATTACCATTTAAGTGTGATTTATCACAAGATTTGACAACTTTTCCAGTTTTTTCAATAACCTTAGAGGCAATTAATACATTTAATGCATCATAAACTCTTCTTTTGATATTTTGTTCGTCTTTTTACTATTTTTAAATTTTTAATTAATTGATTAAATAAGAGTTTCTTTAAATTCTATATAATACTATGTCTTCAGGTTTCATTGAGCCCAGAGATTGACTTTTGAGCTCGTCAACAAGCTAATCTGCCACTTCTTTGTAAGATGTTTATCCCTTTTAGACTACTATTTGTTTTACTTTAAGAGACAAATTACGGAGACCTCTTGAGGAACGCTCGCCTTTATCATCATCTTTATTTAAAATAAATGGTAAAATTTAAAATAAAAATAATAAGCAGAATATTTAGTTAAAAATAAATATTTAATTTGGCTTATTTGAATCGATCATCATATGTCATTACTGTAAAGTTAAGTGAATTGACAGTCTAATGAATCTTTTGAAAAAACTTAAAAGATATGAAAAGAAATATTTGGTTGGTTGGAGTGATATCGAGTTTTTAAAAAGGTGTGAAAAATTGAAAAAGAAAGATATTTTGAAGATTTGAGAAAAATTATTTGTTTAAATCTAGAGAATGATGGAGTGTAAGTAGATATTTGTGGCTAGGAAAATAAAAAATGTTAAGCCTATTTAAATTGTATAAGGTGGGGAGTTGATTGATAGAGTGCGTGTTAATCAACAAAATTAACAAAGATAAAATTAAAGAATTGATTGATTAATAGCACTCTAAAAAATCTTTATTTAAACAAAGTAATGTTGAAATTTTCTGTTTAAATAAATAGAGGAGTAATAAATTGATAAATAAATTTAAGGTGATTAGTAAGCAATAATGAAAAATTAAGATATCATCAAAATAGTATTTTTAATAATTTAAATTACTTATTTATTTATTAACTTTGGTGAGATAGAATAAATCAATCAATCAATCAATCAATCAATAAATAAATAAATTAAAATTATTAAAAAATATAATTTGTTTGTTTGTTAATTTGATTTTTATTTATTTATTTATTTATTTATTTGCTTATGGATTGATTGATATCCGCCAAATTTAAATCGAAATATTATCAAAGAAATTTTATTTTTCAGACTTGAACAGAAAAATATCGCGCCACCGCCTGGCAAAATCAAAAGATTAGAAATAAATTAAAATTCTAAAATAAAATATAGTTGTTACCATCTAAGTAGTTAGTAGAATTATTCAAGTTGACATTGCTGTTGAGATGACTCATTGTTGATGGTGTCAAAGCTTACTCGTTCGCTTTGCTGTTGCTTCTTTTGTGGAAACTGCTTTCTCCAAGTAAATTTTTATTTAGCTGCTGCTTTAAAGTTCCATTTGTTAATAAGTTCTACTCACTTGCTTGCAAATTTTTTTGAGTTAGGGCTTGAAGGACTGAAGGGTTTGTCCAAAGCTAAGACAAGGACTCGTTGTTGAAAACTTCGCCTTCATCATCTTCCTGGTTGTTGATAGAATGCAATTATTGTTGGTAAAGGTTTGAGTTTAGAATTAATTTAGAGGTGCTCTGGTAATTCCATTTTTGAGTATTATTTGAATTTCCAACTAAAATATTTGTGTTATTTTTTACACTTTTATTTTTCAAAGAATTAAATTAGTTAAACGAATTTTGATTATAAGTTGGAGAGGAAAAATCAGCATTTATCTAAATATTTTAAATCATTTTTCCTCCTTCATAATTTTCATTTGCTTTGAAATCGCTAGTGTTGTTATTGTTATTGCTGCTATTTTTATTGTTGTTATTGTTATTCACGTTCGAATTGTCAAAAAATAATGATGATGAAAAATTATTTAGACTGTTTTCGCATGGAATATTTTTAATGGTTTTAAGTGGGTAATTTTGAATGCTGTTTCTAATGTTCGAGAAGTTATTTTAGAATCCGCTTATTCCCTTGCTTGTTGTTAAATTCAACGAGTAGGAAGTAGTATCCTTCAATGAATCAAGCATGTGATCTTCGAAGTGACTGGTTGAATTGCGCGATTGAGTTGCTGTAGTTTTTGAATTATTTTTATGATTTGAAGATTCAGGATCGTCGGAAGTTTCCAATATTGCCTTGGCTGAAATAATCGCTTTGCTGCTAGAAAGGAAAAGCTTCTTATTCCCGTTAATTTAAAATCCATTCGAATTGCTTGCACTGCTTATGCCATTTGAAAGAGCAATATTGTTACTAAAAAAATTCTAATTTTAATCTGAAGTATTTAATAATGTCGAATTGAATTAACGAGTGCTATTGTTAAACAATCTTGAACTGGCAAATGGGCTAATATGGTTGCTGCTATTATTCTTTGGTGAAGGAGATTGCTCATCTCCGCTTTGCTAACCTTAAGGCATCTTGCATTCCAGCATATGGCTGCTTTTTAAAAATAAATTTTCGTTAAAACTTTTATTTTTTTACAAAATTTAAACACAAATAAATATGCATGAACAAATGAATAATCTAAATATTGCAATCACAAATCAAAGAATCATTCAATAAATAAATAAATAAATTAATCAATCAATCCATCAATCAATCAATCAAAACAAGAAGAAAGTTAAAAAAATTGAAAAGGATTAAGAAATTAATGCTTATGCTTCTTTCTTTCTTTCCTTCCTTCCTTCCTTCCTTCCCCTTTTCTTAGAATTCTTTACATCTTAAAAATAATTACTCTATTCTCTATCTCATTTGATGATTCAACCAATTTCAAATAAACAAACAATCAAGCTGCAAATAAACCAATTATTATCCAACCAATTTATTGTTTTATCTTACTTTTCATATTTGTTCAATCGTCAAATAACTCAAATTTTGCATAAAAGATATACGCGCTTACAATTTGCTTATATATTTTTTTTAGTATTTGCTAATTTGCAAAAATGAGATAAGTAAAGTAAAGTATTCAGTCTACTTCCAAATATAAATAAATAAATAAATTTAGTTTTATTTTATCAAATTTAAATTTGGGAGTGGGCGGCTGATCTCACTCACTCAATTCATTCACAAACATATTACTCACTCAAACAATATTCACCACTGTTTGTTTGTTAATTTATAGCAGCATCGTTTGTAATTAAACATTTTTGGAATACAATCTATTTTCTAACATAAAATCAAATCTAAATTTAGCACTGCTTTTTTCTCAACAATGTGATTAACAAAACAGTTATAGTAATTTTTGAAATTATCTCTACTATATAAGTAGAATAAATATCACCAAGATTTTTTTAGTATTTCAAAAAAAACACCGTTTTTGAGTTGCGGGTAATTGTATTAGTGAGTTATTGAGTCATTTACTCTTAGAAAATACTATAAATAGATTGTTTAAATAGTTAAAGAGTATAATCTCTCATTACTTAATATTATTTATTGGTTTCTAGATAATAATTGAATCATTTTATTTGCTTGGATCGGCCAGTCACTTTTACTTTTGAACATTTTGTTTGTTTATTTTGATTTGTTGAGATTTATCCTATAAAAGAACAATTTGCTTTTCATCGTTTTTTCATTGATGATGGAAGATGATTTATTGATTTATTTATCGTGTTGCGGTTGTTATTCATATTGAAATAAACGGAGAATGAAGGATTTTACAATTGGTTGACGGAGTTGAAAAGATTGTCCTCTTTTATGTGGGGATTTTCAGCTAATTTGATATTTAGAATAAAATTAAAAATATGCTATTAAATTAAGTTATAAAATTATCCTTTTCTTAAATTAAAAATTTATATTTATATCTATCTATCTATCTCTCTATTTATGTATGTTTTTATCTATATTGAGAACCATAATGTGATTCGGGAATAGAATTTTGTCATTGTGATAATTAATTATTTTAAATATTTAGTTTATTAAAAATGAAAATTTTTATTAAGTTTTAATTTCACTCATTATTAATTTTTTAACAAATTATGTTTTGAAAATAATTAATTAGTTCAAAAATTTTAATTGAACCTATTTTTAATCAATTTAAAGATCTAGTTAAATATTATTTTTTAAATTTTAATTTAAAAATTCACCAGAAAATTACATTTAAGATATTATTTTTTAACTATTTTTAATTTCAAACTTTTTCATTTTTTTTCATAAAATAATTATTGAAACAATTTTTTTTGATAAAATTTCTAACAAAACGCTACAAAAAAATTAAATGTTGATTCTAATTATACTTTTTTGGTGTGTTTTTATCAACTAAAGACTAATTGATAACTTAAAAGCGTGTTTGTACTCTTGATAGTTGAAAACTTTTTAAGTTGGCTTTGGAATTCATTTTTGAATAATAACTCTTATCTAAAGATAAAGGGGAAACAAAAATGGATACTTTTGAAGAGATTGGTTTTGATTTGATTTATTGAATTAGATAGATTGATTTTCTGATTGATGAATAAAATTTCATCAAAATAAATTAACCAATTTGAAGAGGATAATTATTAATTAATTAATTTATTTATTGATTTATTAACTTTGATCCTAAAAAAATATTCTTTTAAAATAAATGGAAAAAACTTACTTTTAAACATTAATTTTTTGTGTGTTCCCTGTGTCATACAAGAATAATTTGTAGGTTTTTCTCACTCAGGATGGTTTCTTCTTTAATTTTATTGTCAAAATGAGTTCCAAACACTATCGTACAGCGCTAGATTTAATGCAAAAAATTTGTATTTTTTTGAGGATTTTTTCTTTTTCTTCTGGTTTATGATTTTTTTGACTTTTGATTTCTGCAGCTTGATCGCTTTCTTTCTTTCTTTCTTCTTTCTAATGTGTTGATTGATATTAATTTATTTAAGATTGATTAACTTAATTATGTATTTGGATAGTTTGCTTATATGCTTGCTTATGTGTTTGTTTATTTATTTATTTATATATTAATTTATTTATTTGATTTTTTGTTTGTTTGTTTGTTTGTTTTCCCCTCTTATCTTCTTTTCTAAATTTTATTAATTTATCAAATTAAAAAAAATTATCAAAATTTTCTTTCTTTCTTGTTTAAAGAAGTTTTGTTTGTCTCTTCATCTTTTGAATATGTATACTAAGATTGATTAATAGATACATAGATAGATATCTTAGATGCGAATACAAACAAAAAAATACCAAACAAAAATAATAAATAAAAAAGAAAGAAGGACTAGTTAATTAATTTTTTAACTCTTTCTTTTAGAGATAAGTAGAATGCTTTTATCTTTATAGATTATTAACTTTTTTTCTTTTTTCTTTTCTGATTCTTTCTTTTCTAAATATAACTATTTCGTTTCGATCAAACAAAATTTTATTTAGATGATATCCCAACCATGCTCACTCATCTCATCTCAAAATATTATCAAATATTAAAATGCATTTTTTTAAATATTTTTCACAAATCTTAAACGGATTGAGTCGCAAAATCTTAAAAAACTATAATTCTAATATAAAACAAACGATGAGGCCTTGTTGATATATCTTAAAATTGACATTTCGAGCATTAACTAACTAAATTGATTTTGATAATTTAATTACAATTTAAAATAAAACCAATATAATATGAGCTAGTTAAAGTATTATAAAATTTAAAAATTCCCTCCAAAATGCGAAGTCTTACAAGTCTCCTAGCAAGTTTTTAGAAAATATAGCTGGAAAGTATCCAGAGGATCAATTCCTATAAATTAAATTTTTTTTAATTTTAAACCTATAATTTTAATAAAAAACTAAAATTTTTATTTAAAAATCAGTCAAATATGAAAGATAAATTTGTATTTTAGATGCTTATTTATTAGGAAGCAAAAAAAGTATTTTATTTTTTATTTAAATCTAAACTAAATTGTACTTTAAGTTATATTTCAAATATCTTATTCCTGAAATTTATTAAAAAACCAACCTAAAAAATGGTTTGAATTTTGAAAAAAAGCTATTCTTTTTTGTAAAAAATAATTAAAATCTTTGATTTAATTCAACGATTTGAATATTTTATTAAGATTTTAATTTAATTTTGAAAATTTAATTTAATTAATTTAAGAAATCACCAAAAACTTAATTTAATTAAAAAAGATAAATTAATTAATTAATTAATTAAACACAATTTAAACCATAAATCAGATTAATTTAATTTCTAAAAAAACAACAGATAAATAAATAAATATTAATTCAATAGTTAAATTTGAATGTTATCTCAATTAATACAAAATTATTTTGTTAGATTTCACAGATAAAACAAAAATAAACACAGAGATTTGCTAAGATATTATGTAAATAAATTCCATTTTTACTTTTTACTATTTTTATATTCAAAGAGTTTTTCAAAATGCCTTAAAAAATAATAAATAATTTTATTAATTTATCTGCTGCTTAAACAATAAATGTTGATTGATTTTTATTCATATTTTATAACTAAATTCATTAATCGATGATAATTTAATCTGCCTTTACTCCTTTATTTGAAGCACTATCGCTATTCATGTTTATATCTCCCTGTTTCTTATCTATGCTACCAGTCTGAGGAAGGTCCTTTGTGTTTTTACTCTAAATAAATAAATAAATAATTTATATAACAAATTACAATTTTATTATTTAATAGCGAATTAAAATAAAAATTGTATGAGCTATTTCAAAAATTCATATTTATTTTGCTATTTTAATACATATTTATTTATTTATTTAATGCCTAAAAATAGCTATTTTATCCTTTGTGTTATTTTTATTTAATTTTTTTTTACCTTATGATGAATGTAAAGGACTATAAATCCTAACGCAATATTAAGCAAACCTATTTATTTTTTATTATTTGTAGAAAACTTTAATTTCCTCTATTTTATGCAAATTAAATTGATTACCTATGGCTAGAATGTATGCTGGTAAACCTAACATGATAGTACCTATACTATATTATTATAATACAAAATTTTTATAATTTCTTAATTTTCTGTTTTAATTAATCATTTTTATGTTGCTCTGTTCTGATAAAAGTGGAGCTTTTCGCATTGCGGATAATTGAAATTTAAAAATGAAAGCTCATTGAGCTAATTTATCTTACAATATATGGAATAATCCTCTGCCAAGCTAAGTTTCTAAGAAATTGAAGTATGTGAGCAATATTTTTAAATTGAATTCAGCCAATATAATCATCAATCCAAATACTCTATTAATTATTTTGAACAAAAATTGTTAAAAAAATAACACAAAGAGACTAAATAAGTAAACAGACAGATAGGCAAGGCATCTATCTAGCTGCTTATTCTAAATGAGTTAAAAAATTAAATGCAAATAATTACATCCAGTAAAAATTCCATATCTAATCTTTAAGAGACCATGGTTTTTGATCAGAAGAATAAACAAATCTTATGATGGGAACAATCATTACAATTAAACCATCTAAAATAACAACAATTTTCAAGATAGTTTTTGGCTCCATTTCTTTTTCTGTTTTTATATATTAATCTGATACACGCTTTTGATAAATTAAAATGATATGTTTGATAGTTATTTTATTAATTGATATCTACCTATTTACTTAGTGTTATCTTTCTTTCTTTCTTGCTTGCTAACTAGTTGGTTTTATTCAAAAAATTTGTAGAAAAATTAATTTTAATTAATTCTTTACAAACAAATTCAAAATAGCTCATAAAAAATAGCTGGAAATAAACAAATAGTCATTCACTACGAAAGGAGAAATAAGATTTATCATCTAATGTAGAGATTTTAATTAATATTAGATTTAACAAATTCCATTCAAAAACTTTTAATAAAACTATTTAATTAAAAAAGATATATATATATATAAATATATATATATACTTTATTGATTTTATGAGCAGATTTATTTTTTCTATTTCTGGTTGTGCTAATTAAATACTAATTGTAGTCTTTTTAAATTCTTTTAAAGTACTATTTAATGCAATATAAGGATCGTTTATAACGCCATAAATTATAAGAAATATAAGGAATGTTTGATTATAAAATCAAATAAATTTAAAACGGGATTTATTTATTTATTTTCATCATGAAAAATGAATACATTTTTTATTAACAAACTCAAAAACAAAACAAACACAAAATCCTAAAAATAAATAAATAAATATATTTTGTTAAAAGAAAATAATCTTTTTTTATATTTAAAATAACTTTTATTTATTTATTTATTTATTTATTTATTTAATTTGAGTGTAGAGTTTGTTTTATGTATATTAGAATTATCACACAAAAATGAACTAAAAAGTTTGATGAAATATTTTTGATTATGAATTATTTTACTTTAATATGATTAGGAATTTAACTGAGCAAAATAAAGTAATATAATATTTATTTATTTAATTACTTACTTACTCAATATTTATACTGAATAAGAATCTAATTTAATTATTTTGAAATTTAAAAATTTTATCAATTTCTTTCATTTAATTGCTTAAAATAATTGAAAAAAATTAAATAAAAAATTATAATTATTAATTAATTCATAAAAAATTTTAATTTCTTTAAAAAAACTAAATCGATAGATAAATAAATAATTAAACAAATTAATTAATATGGGAAAATAAAGGGCAAAGGCAATAAAGTTTGATAAAGAAAAAGAAAAACAAAATTAAAATGATGTGGAAGAGAGAGATGAAAAAAATCAATTAGTTTCTCAGAATAAAAAAATAAGAAAAGCTAAATGGAAATATATATGCAGCATTTATCCCACAATACAATAAATTCAGAGCTTTTATTTGTATGGCTCACTAATTCTTCACACTAATTACGACCCAGATACTGTTTTTTCTAATTAAGCAATAGATCTAGTTCTACGCCATTAACAAATATAAAGTGTAATTATTGACAAATAGATTGGAGCTATTGAAACTAATTTTAATATTATAAATCCTGGCTTAGTTGATTTTTCCTTCTTAGTTGAACACTACAAAAATAAATAATTATAAATATATTTTGATTTTGCCAAGAGTCTCAAGGATTTCTAAATATTTGTGAATGTAATCAACTAAAAAACAATAGACAAACAAAATGAATTGAAATCAAAACCAACACTGTTGGATGTATTTGATAAATAATATTTAGAATTTGAGAAGTGGGCTCAAAATTTAATTGAAAAACACTTTAAAGATGAGTTTTTTGGTTATAGCTTATACTAAGCTAACTACAGAAAAGGCTACGTTGAAATGAAAAAATAAGTAAATTCATAAAATTCCATTTCGCTCTTTGGTGAATCTATGAATGATGTTTATGAGGCTGAAATCTGTAAAATGAAGAACAAATCAGTTATGTTTGAAAAATGTAATTTATTTATTTAAACTCATTTGAAAATTGGTTCATTAAAAATAAAATTCTAAATTTATTCCTGATACTGGTTTTAATTTATATTAAAGATTTTTAAAGCAAAAACTAGCTAAAAATTATTTTTATAAACCAAATGTTTAATTTTCAGAAACATCAAAAAAATAATTAATATTTAGAAAAGCCCATCATATCGAAAGGAGAGGGATATTAAAAATACACTTATTTATTTATTTTTGCTTAATAACATTTTATTTACTTTGATGATTCTGAATTTTTTAATAATAAATTTAATTATTTGTATTTATATGCATTTGATTAAATTTTTTTAATTCATATCTAATTGAAGTTATTAAATGCTAAATGCAAATAATTAAAATAATAAAAAATGTAAATACTCTAAATTCTCTATTATTTATTTATTTATTAAATTTAACACCCCTCCCCCCAAAAACAAAACTTTTTGGCTGAATTTAAAATTTTTTATGTTATAAAATTTCGCTGAATTAATGAGGATTAATAGTAATTAATTATTATTTTTAATAATTAATTAGATTAAGATTTTAATATAGATTTAATATTGGAGTGTCTAGCTTTTGAAATTAGTGCTAATGCTAGCTCGCTGCCTTACTAAAAAAAATACTTATATTTTAGTACTATTGAGGGATTTTAACTGCCTGGAACTTTGGAAATTTATAAAATAAAATTTTATGATTACAAGAAAAATGATCCGAATTTTTATTTTATATAAGAATTTGATTACTCTATGACTATTAATGTTCTTAAAGTTGATAATTTATGGTTAAAGAGGCTGATTAATATCAGGAAGGAGCTAGAAAATTATTAAATACCTAATAATCCACCTTTTATATTTGAAAATTCTTCAGAATTCAGCAGTCATAATAATATCTTAAATTTTAACGAAGAGGATAGTGATATTTTAAGTACAGTCAAAAATAATAATTTTATGCAGTCAGAAAAATTTGATTAAATGATAGATACCTCTTAAAATGGACAATAATATATAATAGGTAGTTTATAAGCAAGCAACTTTTTAGGTAAAAATGATAACAAATTAGCTAATGCAGATACAGACCTATATTTTACTCCTGAGGTAATAGATTTAGCTGGCGATATAGATCGCTAAGAATACTTAAATAAGCAAGTCCTATAATTGCAATAGAAGGAAAAAATTGTTCAAAACTTAAATTAATTTTATTCTTATAAAAAGCAAGAACTAGAGCTATCTAATATTGAATATTCTTGTCAAGTTGAATACTTTTTAGATAAATATTACTCAGATCACGATAGTTCAAAGAATAGCTGATTCAAAGTCATCTGAGCAGCATTTAAAAGCGGCAATAAATGACAAATCTCCTTTTTATTTATAAATTAAAAGATTTTACAAAATATTTTTTAAATTGAAAATTAAACTTATTGATTGATTATTGTGAGTGAATTAAGCCATATCTAGAAGATCAACCAACAATAATAATAGTTAATATATTATTTAGATAATCAAAACCGCAAACTTTATTCAATAATCAGTAAGTAATTACAATTCATCATTAAATAACTAACATACTAATGAAAATACAAAATTTATAAATTAAAATACCAAATTATCTAAATAATTAATTAAATCTATATTAAATAAATACTAAATTTATTCAATAAATATAAATAAATATATATTTCTTAATTTATTTTATTATCATACTAATATTCAAAATTGAATTTTTGTTAATTTAAAGATATAAATCAGTTTTTCTATTTAGAATAAATTAAATTTATTGCTGAATTTATAACCACTGTTAAACAAACAACTTTAGTACATAAATATTATTTTCTTATCAAATAAAAATATTTAAATATTAGTTAATTTAATAGTTTATATAAAGTTTTTTTTATTTTAGTATTTATTTTATTTTAATATTTATTTAATTGATTGATGATACGTTTAATTCTTTATTTATTTATTTGTTAGCAAAAATAAGATTTTTATTTTTTTTAGGTATCTATCTATCTATCTATCTTACTTTTGTTCAAGGGTCTCCTTTGATTGATTATTATTAATTTGCAAATAGCGAAATAAAAGAGTTAACACATAAATATTGCTTGAAGTAATAAATAGGCAACAAAATATAAATAATTCAGCAGATTAAACGAAAGAAATGAGACCACAAATTATCCATATTTTAGGAGGTACTTAAAAATGAATTAAGAAAAATAATAAAAAATAAAAAGCAAAAATATTTCGAAATAAGTATTCAATATATTATCTATGTTAATCATTAATATTGATGAATTATCTAGATTGATTGACAAGTAGAAATATAATATTTTATTAATTATTTAGGTCCTGGCTGCGGAAAGGGCACCCAGTGTGTGAGACTAGCTACAAAATATAATTTTAAACATTTGTCCGCAGGAGATTTACTTAGATAGGAAGTAGAATTTTTAGAAATTTATAAATAGATTTTTAATTCCAGCAAAAAATAATCTCTCATTTTACAAAAAAAAACAGAAATTTAAAATAAATTTACTAAAAATGATGAGCAATAAACTAACAAACAAACAAGCATATATGCTAGGAAGCAAAACTTTATTTTAAGAATTTAATAATAATTTAAAATTTAAAATTTAAATTAATTATTTTTTTCTATTCTAATAAATTGTTTATTTTGAATTTCAAAAAAATTAAAATAGAGTGAGTAGTCAATCAATTTATATCAAATAAAAGAAATATTTTAGTAGAATTTTCATCCCATCCAATTAATTAATTAAAAAATAATTTAAAATTGTATCTTTTTATAATTCAAAAGTAATCTAGAGAAGGATCCCAGTACAGTAAGCTTATTTCAGATATCATCAAAGAAGGAAAGATAGTACCTGTAACTTATTTATTTTATTTATTAATCTACTAAAATTATAAATTTCATCTAATCAAACCAACAATATAAACAAGTAGTCTACTTTCACTTATAAAAACATTTATTTATCATATAAAATAGGATTTTATTACTTGCAACTTGCTTGTCGATAGCATTCTCAACGAATAGAAAACAGTATTAATTTTATACAATTAACTAAATTAATTGTTTTTATTATGAAGCAAATTTTTAAGTTATGATTATATTTTTTAGAATAAATTTTTGATTGATGGTTATCCCAGAAACGAAGAAAATTTGAAAGGCTGGTTGAGTGCCACTAAGGAAAAGCAGCTAGATATTTAAGCCTTAATATTTTTCGAATGTTCAAAGGTAATTTTATTCTATTCAAATTTGTATTTATTTCTTATATTTTTTTGGTGAAACTTAAAGGAAATCATGTGGGAAAGAATTAAAAAAAGAGCTTAGATTTCCAATAGAGAAGATGATAATTTGAATTCATTTACTAAGAGATTAGACACATTCTACAATCATACAATGAAAGTTAAGGACTATTTTGAAAGCCAAGATAAATGCATTACAGTAAATAATTTACTATTTTCTTTCTATTTATTATCAAATATTTAATCACTAACAAATTCATAGATTAATGCCGAAGATACCCCTGAAAATATATTTGCCACCATTGAAACAAGGCTTTAGCTTCTGTTGAAATGATTTTCATATATTAAGCATATATGTATCTATGTAAATATTTATATTCTATTGTAAATTAAGCCATTTGAATGATGTAAGTAAAGAGCTAATTAATCAAAGTAATAATTGTAAATTTAAATAATTTATTATTATTGATGGTGAAGTTTGGATGAATGGATGGATGATTTTTTGTTATTACATTTTGCTTAATTAAAAGAGATTAATTATTAAAATTTAAAAAATAAATTTTTTTAACTTGATAAGTTGTTTATAAAAATCTATTTACTGGTAGGAAAATCTTTTATTTTAGTTTAATTGGGTATAAAAAAGATAATGAATGAATTTCAATATTTAATTAAGTTTAAAATATTCATAGTAGTATATTACTTACTACTCATCAAAAATAAATATATTAGTTATTTATTTTACTCACTTTACATTATTTCTTTAAATTAAGTTATTAAATATTTATTTAAAGTTAATTTGTAGATAGATAAATTAATTACAAAGCAGTTAAAGCATTTAATTTTTATAAATAGATTTTTTTTTATTCAGAAAAACAAATTTACTAAAATATGATATAAATTTAATCAAAAATATAGATTTTTAAGCAATCATTTTGTATATTCGATTAGGTTTAAGATTTTAGTATAGGATAGTAAATAATGACTAGATTATTTACAAATTAAAATGATAATTTTGTAGCCAAACAAATAGATTAAGAAACACTTATTTAGATTTATATTTATAGAAGCAGTGATAATTAATAAATTAATAAATAAATAAATAGTTAATTAGTTGGTGACTAAATCATAATTGTTAAATCATCAAAAATTTTCATTTCTTCTAAAAAACTAGATTAATTAGAAAAAAGATAAGTAAATAAATAAATATACATACATATTACTATGGGAAAATAAGAACTTAAGGCAATTGAATGCGATACAGAAAAGGATCAGCAAAAAGAGGAAGAAGTTCAAGAATAAAATAAAAAAGTTGTTTCTTCCCGTAAAAATATAAGAAAAGCCAAATGGAAATATAGATGTGTCATGTATCCTACCATACAATAGAATTTTTGCTTTTATTTATATGGATCATTGATTCTTCACTCTGATTATAATCCAGTTAATGTATTTTCTTCAGACACAATGGATCTAATCCAAAGACATTAATAAGTAGAAAGCGTTATTATTAACAAATAAGTTGGCGCTATTGAAATTAAATATAATATTATAAGTCCTGGAATTCTGGATTTTGCCTTCTTAGTTAAACACTTTGAAAATAAATAATTACAGTCATTTTATAATTTCGCACAAAGTCTCAAGGATTTCAAAATATTTGTCGATGTAATCAACTAAAAAATTATTGACAAAAAAAAAATATTGAACAAGATGCCAAAGGTATTGGATATTATGGATTAACAATATTTCTAATTTGAGAAATGGGCTAACGATTTGATTGAAAAACATTTTAAAGATGAGTTTTTTTCGTATAGCTTATATTAATCAAACTACAGAAAAGGCTACGCTGAATTGAAAAAATAAGTTTCTTCACACAACACCATTTCTCTCTACGGATAATCAATAAGTGATGTTTATGAAGCCGAAATATGCAAAATGAAGAACAAATCAGTTTAGTTTGAAAAATGTAATTTATTTTTATCAATTCATTTAATCATCAATAAAAATAAAATTCTAATTTAATTCATGCTGCTTTATCTGAATCTAATCTAGCAAATTTATAAAACATATAAAGCTAATGTAAAAAAAATAAAATTAATTGACATTTGGTTTATAATGCTTAAATTTAAATTACTTCATTCACTTTATGTTTAAATCTATTCCCATTCATTTTTTACAAAATAATTTATTTTTTTATAAATTAAATAAATTCTTTGAAGTATTTATTGAAATAAATTTTTGCATTAGAAATCAATTTATTTGCTACAACAAACACTTTATCATACAATTTTTTTATTTGTTGAATGGTGTTAAAAATAAATTGATAAAACTTTTATTCATTTTAGAATTTTATTAAGAATAAATATCATCAATTTTGAATTTTTGTTCATATTTAAAATTAATTGTAATTAATGGGCTGTTTTTTATAAAAAGACTAAGATTTCAATATAGATTTATTGATGGAGTGTTTAACCTTTATAATCGGAGCTAATGCCAGCTAGCAATCATTTTAAAAAAAAAATCTCTAAATGAGCACCATCGAAGGGTTTTAATTACCAGTAACTATAGAAATTTATAAATTAAAGTTTTATGACTACAAGAAAAATGATCCAAACTTCCACTTTGTCTCTGAATATGATTACATGATGATAATTAATGTAGTTAAAGTTGACGATTTGTGGCTTAAGAGACTAATTGATATCAGAAAGGAATTGGAAAATTATAAAAAACCTAATAATCAGCCTTTTATGATTGAAGCATCATAAGAATTCAATCATATAAATAGTTTACTTTTCAAAGAAGAAGATAATGAAATTTTAAGAACTGTGAAAAAAAATAATTCTTTTAATCATATGCAGTTTGAATCGTTTGAAGATGCCATGGATTCATCTTATAAGGTAAATGAGGGTTTAATCAGCAGTTCCCATATAAGTTCTGTTGGAGTTAAAAGTGATAATGAAACAATTAATACAGATACATGCGAATATTTTACTCCTGAGGTAATCGATTTAGCTGGAAATAAAGAGCATTAAGAATATCTAAATAAACAAATAATGTAATTACAATAGAAGGATTAAATTGCTCAAAACTTAAATACATTCTTTTAGCTAAAGCAATAAGAAATAGAGCTATCTAACATTGAGTATAGCTGCCAAGTTGAATATTTTTTGGACAAATTTTATTCTTCTGACAAAGAAGATTAAAAATAATGTCAATTCAAAGTGGTTTGAATTAATTTTTCTCTTTAAAAAGTAGTAACAGTCTATCTATCTATCTCTGCTTAAATTAATTAACAAATAAATAGTAAAAAATTTCTAAAACACAAGATAAACTCTTTTTGACTCTTTAAAATATGATCTAATTACATCTTGAACAAAATAACCTTTGCCCACTATCTGATATATTTTGTTTATAAAATTAAATAAATTATCTATAAATTTAATTTTTTTCGAATCAGTAATAATCAATAGACAAAACAATCAAACAAGCAAACAAACATATAAAAATAAATATAAACAAATTCACTCTATCAAATAAAAAATTATATTTAATCATACTTATTATATACAAAAAATATATATAAACAAACACTTATACTCTAAATAATTAATAAATAAATTTATATTTTAATTACTGTCTTTCTTTCACATATTCAAAACTCTATTATCCTTAAATAATTTATATTCATTAAATTTGCAATAATTGATTCTAATATTTTAAAGATTCACTTAATAATCTTCATAATTAATTATAATAACTACTTTAATTTTTAATTCTAAATCTATTAAAGTAATTTATAATAAATTTTGAATAAATTATGTTTTTGTAAATTTCTTTAAAAATTATTGACTTCAATAAAGCCCTATTTCATCAGTAAATATTTGTTATATAGATTTATTTATTTCAAAGGAATTATAATAATTATATCTAAATTTAATTTTAATAAAGTTAAATTCGAAATAAATGTGAAGTGGCTGGCTAAACAGAGCTTTATTAAGTTAAAAAATAATTTATATTAGAATGAATTAAATTAGAATAAATTTAAAAATAAATAATTTAAAATTCAAAAAAAAGTTAGAATTAATTAGGAATGCCAAAGAATTTTCTATAACTAATAATTTTAAATAAATGAAAAATAAAACCAATATTTTGAAGATGTAATAGGTTTATATGTTAAATGATCTGATTAATTAATTATTTATTTATTAATTTAATTAGAAATTCTATCTTAAGTTTAATCATTTTGTTTTTATTATTTGATAATTTAAAAGATATATATATATATATATTAGTTACTTTGCATAAATTTCTTAAGAATTATCAAGCAAGCATAATGACTACTTTAAGTGAAAGTGAAAAGATTTGGCAAAAGTATAAAGAAAGATTCAGAAAGACAGACTATTCTCAATTTAAAAAGAAGAAATTCTATGAACCTATCAATATTGATAAGGAAAATGAAATTAAATCTGAGTTAACTAAATAAAAATAGTACGAAAGCTAATTTCCATATTATGAAGAACTTCCAAGGTAATCAATCAATCAATCAATTCATTATATTTTTTATTATGAAAAATCCCTCATTTTTTATTTTAAACTTGGCTCCTTATTAAAAAAAGAAATTTTATCCATTTTAGAATAATTTAACTAATATGTCATTCAAACTAAGTTAAAGCTTTTTGATAAATAAAAAACAGATTGAGCAGAAGATAATTGCTTCCTCGCAAAGGAATTGCTAAAATAGAACATTTCGGATATTTTGGAATATTTCTTGGAGCTGCATTTGGTAAACTTTTAGCAGAAGTGTATTATGGTAAGCTGAAATTAAGAATTTATACATGTTTTAAATAAGTAAATATATTTATTGAATTTATAATAGGAAATTTAGTAACAAGCTATAAAATCATGAAAACAAGATTTGTAATGGGCATGTTTTTTTCTACTTCTTTAAGTAAAGATTAATTTAGAATGAATACAAACTAAATTGACTATTTTTTGAAAATAATAAATAAAAGTGCTTATTACTAGTTTTACATTAGACTTTTAACCACAAAATCTGTAAATTAATAAAATTATTTTTATAAAATTATATCAAATGTTGTTAATAAAAATAATTTTATAGAGGAATCAATGAACTCTAACATTTTGATGAAGTTTCAAACAGATATTTCGACTTGTAATTTGATGCATTTAAAGATGTTAATGATATAAAATATAATGATCAAAGAATTGAAAAGAAAGATTATAATGCCATTTTGGATATTTTAGAATAAAGAAAATTAGAGTATAAAAAGAAGTAGTTGTTTGATCAGCTTTGATTAATTCGTAGTATGATTAATTGCTCAATAAAATGCCTACTAAATATACAGTTTAATCACTTCTCTTTTCAATAAAGCTTTATTGCAAAAAATCTGAAAAGTATAAAAAAACTTCCTCTCTTTTTTGGCATAAATTTATGAATGAACATATTAAAATAATTCCCTGTTTAAATCAAAGTAGGTTAAATTAAAATATGTTTAAATTTTATATAAAAAGTTATTTTGAGGTAACTAAATAAATAACTAACTAAAAATCTAAATCAAACGAATAAACAAGCTAAATTAAAAATAAAATCACAAATTTTGTATCAATATATTCATCATAAAAGATATTTTTTTGTTATACGTTTTATGTAAAAGCTTGTTTTAATTAGATTCTTAAAATTGATTTTCAATTAATTATTAATTTTATTAAATTTTCATCTTAAATTATTATTTATTAATACATAATTTTCAAATAATTGAATAATTATTTTATTTATAAATTCGCAGAGAAATTTTGGATCGATAAATAATTCCATATTTAAATAATCATTTAGACCAATATACATTTAAATTACAAATTATAGTAAAATAAATTGATTAATTCTTTAATTAATTTAACTTATTTAAAATTTAATTTTTATTTAAAATTGTATGCTCTTTTATATTTTAGAAAATATTCCAAGAGATTTAAGCAGCTGGGTATTTCTTTGTTGAAAATGTTATTTATTTCTTCTGAATTTTGTTTAAAATCCATAAAAATTGTTTTTTAATTACTTTGAATATTTATTTGACATGCCTCTGAATAAAAGATAAATAAACTGTTAATTTAAATTTCAATTATTTTTAATTCTTGAATTAACTAAATAAATGGAATATTTTATTGAAATAGATTTTTAATTAAGTTTCTGTATCAAACTCAAGGTAATGTATCTTTGTAAATTATAAAATGTCTACAACTATTGATCTGTTCGTTCAATCTTATATTCTAGTTTAAATAGAAAAATAAAGTAGAAAATAGATAAAACAATTATTGAAAGAAGAAATAGATAAAAATATTAATAAAAAATCAAAATTTTAAAAATTCATTTGAAATAAATAGTCAGAATGTATGTTTTTTTTCTTTCTTTTTTTTGTTTGCTAACAAATTTACAAATTCAAGAATAAAAACATTAATTAAATTACTTGTAATTTATTTATTTAATTTACTAATTGCTTTCAAATATTTAAGAAAAGGTTCATCTTTTTGTGCATGTTTATTAATTGAATATAATTAATTTTATTTTGTACATTTATTCCTAAGTAAGTTTGTATTCAATTGATTGTTTGTTTTTTTATAAATTATTGAATTAAGCACTAACAAAATTTATATTTTTTTTCTAAAAAGATTAAAATTTTAATTGTTAAAAATTTAATAAAAACAAACAAGAGATACTTTTATTTAGCAAAGGTTCTATAAAAAAGCTTACATTTATTCAAGATGTCAATTATTCACGCAGTTATTTGCAGAGGCAAGGAAACAACATTAGTCGAATATACTACAGCATCTGGTACATTCCCTTAAATCGCCAGAGAATTATTGAAAGTTGTCGACACAGAAACTAAATAGTTTATTCCATACAATGATAAATACGTCTTCCATTACATCAACGAAAACGACTTTACTTACATGTGTTTAACTGATGCTCACTTTTCTAAAAAGAATTCTTTTGGTTTTTTGACTGACCTTAAAGAAAGATTCTTAAATACCTTCACCTACGACTAAAGAATGGGCGCAATTAACTATTCCTTAAACAATGCATTCGCAGAAACTATTAAGAAACTTATGGTAAAATTCATTGATTATTTATTTATTTATTTCTAGCTTTATTTAAAGCAGAACATTCTGACTGACAATTTTAAAAAGCTTATAGCAATTGAGTTGAGATGAGCAATCCAAACAAATTTTATATGCAATTAAATAAAAAGCAGATTTATTGGAAATTCAGATAATTTAAATATTTTTATTGTTAAAATATAGAATCAATACAGCAGCGACTTAGAAGATGATAAATTGACTTAGTTAAAGCATTAAATTAATGACTTAAAGAATATAACAGCCGCAAATATTGGTAAATTGATTTGTTTTAAGCTAGTATTTTGACAATCAAGAACATTTAATGAAAGTCAAGTTAAACAATGAACAAAAATAGCAAGCATGACATTAAAAAATTAAAATAGATAAAAATTTAAGCAAAAATAAATATAAAGAAATTAAAATTGAAATAGATTTAAATGAATAAATTAGTCAAAATATATTTAAATCAATTTAGTATTTCTTGTTGTTAATAATGCATTTACCAATTATACTTAATAAATAAATTAATAGATAATTTAATACAAAGATCAAACCGTATCGAATTGCTAGTTAGGACCACTTCCTCTATGAACGTTACTGCCAACAACATGAAATAACAAGTAAGCTTTTTTGGCCAATAAAAATCATGTTTAAATAATATTTTAATAAGCAATTATTTGCCTTGTTTTTTATATTCATCAATTTTAAATATTTCTGTTAAAAAAAAGGCTGGACAAATTAGAAGAGAAACTTATTTAAGAAGCATTAGAGTAAAATTAATAGTTGGAGCTGCTGCCGCCATTGGTACTCTCGGGTTCATATTTCTCGTTTGAGATTAATACAATTTAAAAAGTTATAATAACAATAAATCTGACACTATCTAACAAATAATCAGCAATATACATACACACACACACACACCCTAATAAACAAATAATATAAAAAATTAATTTAATTAAAATCTTTATCTCTCTCAACTTTCATAATACCTATTTGCATTAAGTTTCCGTTTAAACATTCTTTCTTTAATTAATTCATTAGTTCCATAATTCGTTCAATTTATCAAATATTTAAAAATAAAGATATGAAAATTGTCAATTAAAAATTTAACAAAAAATGTAAATAAAAAATGTATTAAAATTGAATGTAAGAAATATTATAAAAATTAATCAAAATAAGTATTGTATGTAAGCAAATTATGTTTTTTGTAAATTTTCTTCATTTAGCTTTAATAAAAACTTTAAAGAATTGTAAGTAGATAATATAAACAAAATAACCAATAAATTGAAAGAAATTTTTAATTTTTTATTTACTGATTCATAAAATTTAAATTGATTCATGTAAATATTTAAAATAAACAAATGATTTTCTTTTAAATTTTTTATTTTATAAAGGAAACTATTATTTATTTAGAATTTGATGTTGATCAAGAAATGATTAATTAATTTATAAATTAAGTCGTTTTTTATATTAGAAATATTATTGAGATTTTACTATTAAAATGTAAAATTAAAAATATGTATTTTGATATTTTTTTTACTCTAGGATGATGATTTATTAGAAATATTAAAGCAATTTTTAATAATTTATTCATTCATTAATATTATTTTTATGGCGGATTTTTAAGGCTGTTAATATTTTAGTTTAATCTTGGTTATATCTTTTTAAAATACATTTTTTATACTTTGCTGAATCAAAACGCTGTCTGTAAAAAGACTGCTAATATATAAATTAATTAATATAGAAAAAAATTAAAGTCATTTTTTAATGGGTTAATTTATATTTATTATTTTAAATTTATATTTGATTATGAAGAATAGATTTTCTTTTTAATAGCCAAATTATTTATTTATTTATTTGTTCATTGATTGAATCAATTTTTTTTCTTTCTAATTGGTAGCAAATAAATAACATAATCAATCACAAATAAATTAAGGAAAATGTTTGAAAATTTTGCTTTATGCAGAATTAAAATATTTGGGTGCTTATTTGTTTTTAGTTTACAAGTTATTTGCACTTCAAAAAAGAAAAAGCTAATAAGGAAATTCAGTAACAATTATTAAGTATTTTGTAAAATTAATATTTTTGAAATTGATTTAAAAAGCTCTTTATCAAGTTAATATTTATAAATCTTGTAAAAGCTTAAGTATTTTTTGACTGGTAACTCTTTGTTTGTTTGATTGTTTCTGAATTATTTTTGTATACTTGCTAGCTAAGAGGAAACAAATAAACAAACAATATCAAATTATTAAAATTTATAGACTCTATAATTAGAACAAAATATTTTTGGTAATAAACTTCAAAGCTCATATTTTGAAAAAAGTAAGTAAAGTATGTGGTCAAAATTAATAAAAAAAATACATTTTTTTTTTTAGTTTAGTATAGGAATATTTAGAAATAGTAAAAATATCAATAGCAGCTTATTGTCATTTTATGTGAATTATGTTATTGTTACAGATTTTAATTTTTAGAAACAGCAAATAAATTGAAGTTGATAAAAAAATCTATTTAGACTTGGTAAATAGATTAATTATAAACAATTCATTCATTATTTTTATGATTTTCTAGTTATCTTTTAAAGTTTTAAAAATATTACAACCAAGAAATCAATCAATTATTCATAGAAGAAGAAGAAATAATCTTTGAGTATTTCTAAATTTATAACCTATTAAAAAATTTCTATCAACTAATTATTTTTATAAATCGATCAATCGCTTTCTTTCTTGCTTGCTCGAAAATTTTTACGATTTATGATAATTTTTCTTAAATTTGCTTGTTAATAAAAGAATTAATGTTATAAATATTAAATAATAAAATAACTATAATAGCAATATGATTTTTAACTTATATATAAAATAAGATTTATTTGATCTATTTTAATCCTTTAATGTTGAAATAACATTTTAATTTTTTAGAAATCTTCTTATATTTTTACTTAATGGAGCAATCAAATAAATACTTTTTTATTATGTTTAAACTGGAAGTATCTAATAGAGTTATTGAAAAAAAAATACATACAATCTCTAAATAAAATATTTCCTAAATATTCAATTAAATTTTGCAATTGAAATAAATTTTTACATAGAAAAAGTATGACAAGTTTAATGTAGCCTTTTTTCTTTAGTGCCTCTATGATTACTGATAGTTTTTTAAATTTTAAGCATATATTATCTAAACCAATAGCTAGTAGAAAGAATAGATAATTTAATTGATAGAGAGAGAGAGTGAGTGAGTGAGATAGATTCGCAAATCAATATTTTTTTAACTTAAGTAAATAAATCTTCATTTGTTCCAGAATAATAAGAAAGTCAATCAATCTAATATACTCCTGTCTATTGATAAATTAAAAATCATATCTGATATGACTTAAAAGCATTTATTTATATGTTAGCAACTAGATGATTTAAAATTATACTAAATGATAACTTGAATAAATTTAGCTATTTTAATATAATTTGTAATTTGAAGGCGAATTTGCTGTGTGGTAAAAAAATGATAATTTTATGTGGCTAATTTTTTCAAACACTCTGTTTTGATTTGGTTGGAGAGTATTATTGTTCAAATTAGATTGTAATTAGCTTATATGTTGAAAAAAATATAAATTTGCTTTGAAAAATTTTGATTGAAAGAATATCAAATTTAAGTGGGAAAAACAAACACAAACACAAACACAAAAACAGTCAGTCATACAAATTTTAATTCAAAAAGACTACATAAGAAATTAATAAATAAATAGATAAATGATTTGATCAATACTAATTAAGAAATATTATTATTATCAATTTGTTATTATTTAATCGAAGAAAGGAAGAAAAAAATATAATACTCTAATTTAATCAAATTCATTCTGTTTTGTTTGTTTGGTTTCGAGCAAGAGCCTATTAAATAAATTAAATTATTTTGGTGATGAGTGGCAACTTCCTATAATTTTAATTAATCATTAAAAAAAGAAATTTACTTTTTCTAAAAAAAACATTAGCAACACAAACAAATAAATAAGTTATTGCTTGCTGAAAATAGAATTTGTAATAAATTATATAAGTACAAACAAGTATTATAAAATAACTGAAATATTCTACACTAAATAAATATCAATTAAATTTGTTAAATACCAAACAACAAACAAAGAAAGAAAGTATTTATTATCTCTCCATTAAATATTTTAAAACTGCTTTTTAAGATTAGCAATTAAGAAATTCATTCCATCGATTAAATCTCTGTATAAAATTATATCCTCTGTTTCTTCTAGTACAGTACACTCATCTAAATATAATTAACAATATAATTCATTTACACTATTGACAATCTTAGCAAAGGCTAGTCGTTCATTCATTCATTCATTCATTCATTCATTCTATTTATTAAATAATATTATTGCAGTCTGTCTGATTTATTTGTTAATACACTTTTGAAATTCACTTAAGAACATGTTTTCATTTTTCAAGAAGAAAAAACACAACAAACATTCCTCAAAATCAAAAGAAAATAATTCAATTTGTGATGAATCAGGTAGTTAATCGAACAGATTCACTCTAGAAACACAAGAAGGCGAAATATCTGCTAAATTTAAGAAGGCGCAGACTATCAGTGCTTACAATAATCATGGTTCGACCTAAGAAAATAATAACAGTAATTCAAGCACTAAATCTAACTCACCACAAATACCTAATCTGCAATAGACTATGTCTTGTCCTCCAATATAACAAAAAGTCTTTATAGAATACGCGGTTCAGAAGGAGGAAACATTAGAAGACATATGTTTGAAATTCAAAATGGACAAGAGCTTTTTGATGGAGATAAATTAAATATGGGATGAGGATTAAGTCCCAAAATTTATAGTAGTAGAAGCAACTCCTATTTAGTAATAAATAATTAGAAATCATGCTCTAAAAGAAGAGACTATCAATATTATTGAAAAGAATACCAACTTGCTTGGAGAAAATAAGAATAACTCATTCAATAATGATAACTAAGACGATATGGAAGAACTCAAAAAGAAAATTGCTTTCTTCTCAAATCTTGAAAAAAATGAGGATTTTCCCATGAAGCTTGTTACTGAGAATGGGATCATAAACGGAACTTTGATAATAAATAGCTTCATGATACACTTTTCGCCTGAAATGAAAGATTATAAGCGCTTGCAAAATGAAATAGAGCATCTCAAATCAAAGAAAGCTTACAAATATCACAAATTTGATAATAACGAGCTAAGTGATTACTCTATTACGTTAGACTTCAATGATATTTTTCTAGCTGATATAAATGTCATTGAAGCTATCTAAACTTAAAATTCAAAAGTTTAGAAAATGTAAGTTAAGCTAGACATATTCCTAACATAGGCATAGAACTGGTCTAGCAATTTCTCAAACAAAAGCTACTTGAAAGTAGAGTTTCTTTCTTCTTAGACATTTGAGCCAATAAACTAAAATGATAGTGAGAATGTGGGCAGAACCTATGTCCATTACATCCTTTAGAAGGTTTAATATTTGATTGGGAAGAGCAGAAGCCATAATGAAGCTATAAATTAATTTACAGACAACTTTGAAACCCAGCCTTCTTAGAGTATCGTAAAGCACTACTAAGTAGTCTCGTGTGATTCTTTGAAATTAATGAATACTGACTCTGATTCGTTGTTTAGTACAGAATAAATTAATCCACCCAGACTCTAGATTTATCCATCCATAATTGTTGGAACTTCTTCTGCTCCAAAAGATAACACAGGTCCTCTTGCATATAATAAGATATTAAGTTAGTAGTAATTTGAATAAATTGTGGATAGATTACCTTGTTACATTCAAAATAACGACTGGCATTTAGTTTACTGTCCAATTAAGCATGGTTTTTCATATGAATAAATGATTAAGAGAACATAAAACATAGGTCCTCATGTCTTGGTTATTAGAGATGCAAAGCATAAATATATCTTTGGTGCCTTTGTCACTGAAGGATGGGTAAAAAGTACTACCACTTATGGATCAGCTGAATCTTTCTTATTTTCGTTCAAAAAAAACCCAGATAGCTATTAACGCAAGTATCAAAATATTTTGTGCTACAGAAACAGAAGTGGCTCAACTTAAATCTAATATTGCAGCGATAACGGAATAGCAGTAGGCATCGACACTAAATTTGCTCTCTTCATCCACTACTCTCTTAGTAAAGGCACCACACATGCAACTCGACTGATGCAAAATGACCTTCTCACTGAATCAAGCGATTTCAAAATTAGTGATTTCGAAATATGGGGTTTAGATTAATCTAAGCTGCGTTCATAGACGATATAGTTTTGAATAAATAACTCAATTAGCGAATCAAATAATCAAAGGGAATAACAAAAAATAAATATCTTATCCTTTAATTAAATGAATTACTCTGCTTATTCTAATAGACTTCTCATAGATTGATTGCCTTAAGTTTTTGATAGAGTAGTATTATTTCGTTCTAGAGAAATCAAATATTTCTTTTTAGGTTCAGCAAATTAGAAAGAAGCTCTAAAAATCAATTCTTAACTTAAATTTTAATCATTTTACATAAATAGTTAGCTATTCTTTAACTAGAAGACTTAGATTTCTCGTTATTGTTAAAAATGCGCTGCACAAACAATCATTATTTGATGATTTAAATTTGATAAATATTTAGTTAGGCAAATAAATTTATTAATTTTGCTGTAAGTGTAAATAAAAAAATTAAATATATTAAACCTACTGAAATCTAACTAACTAGCTAACTAAAATAGAAAGTGTTCAATCTGTTTCTCTCTCTTTCTATTTATTTTCTATGAGTTTGTCTCAATAGATTCAAGGGGAAATTTCATAAGAAGTCAAAGTATTTACAAAATTTACTAAAATTATAATGAAAACAAACTCTAATATATTAAAAAAACATTTCAAATAACAACTGCAAACAAATCAACCAAGCAACATAACTAACTAACTAATAAATAAATAAACTAAATAACTTCTTTCCTACTTACTTATTACTATTAATTAATTGATCTCAAAGAAAAAAAAACAAATCTTTATTATAATAAACTTTTAAATAAATAAATAAAATAATAAGTTTTGAAAATATTTTAAAAATTTTTTGTGTTTCTTATCTATTTATTTACTAATTTAAATATTTATTTGTAAGTATCATTCATTCATTATATCTATCCTTGCATTTTAGCTAATTTTATTTTTAATACCAAATTTATTTTCTTAGTGTAAATTTATTTAAATAAATTGTCTTTTTAATTTAATTTACATTTAGTTCTTACAAACAAACAAACAAACCACTTTATTTTTTTAATAACAACATTCATCATTCATCATAAATTATAATTTTCTTATTTGTTACTGCTGCACATTAGAATAATTATATGGAGTAACAACTATATGTTTTTAACAAACACTCATTTTTATATATAAACTCCATTTCCACAAATTTTTAGCTTTCTTTAAATTTATTTATATTACTTACTTATTAAATAAATATTAAATTTATTATAGACTTTTAATTATTTAAAAAATATAATTTATAATTATAGCTAGATAAAGAGTACATAGTATTTTTAATTCTATTTATTTTATCATAATTTAATATTTAAAAATAACAAAATAAAGATTTTTCAAAAAAAATATTGGGGTTTTGTGGCAACTTTATTTTTCAAAAACAAATTTTAACTAATTTTATATTTAAAATACAAAGAAAATTGTCTAAATTTGGAATCTATCTGCATGAATAAAATATTTTGCCCATAAAATTCAGCTGACTAGTTAGTTAATAATTTGATTTTATAAATAAGTAGTTAAATTTGAGGAAAAAATTTGGCCTATTTTTAACCAGTACTCAGTTTAGTTTGTAAAAGGATACCTATATTGACAAGTTTAACTGTATTATTTTATTTAAAATATTCAGTAATTAATTGAATTGAATTCGATGAAAAATTTATTTGAATTAAAATCCATAACTATTAAACTAATTTTAGATTATTAATGAGTTTTTAAATAAAATAATATAATGAATGAGCTAAATAACATTTTTGTTTAGGTAATAATAAAGCTAGCTATTTAGTTAGTTAAAAAGTTAATGAATTAGTTTATATGTGAAATTAAATTCTTAATAGATTTATTTATTTATTTATTTATATTTGAAAATAAAAAATAATTCATTTTAATCCTTCAGTCGCATCAGTTTTATAATTAAAAAAATAAATAAATAAATAGGTTATATTATAACATCTAGAATTAAAAATTATAGTAAATATATTGTGAATTGATTTTAAAGTTGCATTCTTTAATATTAATTTAATCAGAAATAATTAATAAAATCTAACTTTTGTTATTTACTAAATCAATCAATCAATCAATCTCTGCCCTCATTTATTATAAATAAAGGATTTTAAAAAAGAAGTAAGATAGAAAAACAGTTCTTAAACACAGCTAGTTATTTTAGAATAGAAATACATAAAATATATCTATAGACAGCATTCATTGATAAATAGATAGATAGATAAATAAATAGAGAAATTGAATATATATTTGTTAAATTTTCTAAAAATTAAATAAATAAATCATTAAAATGGCAACTAAATAACCTAATCAAAAATCGTAGTCTCAAATTGCATAATAGAATCCTGCTTAGCAACCTGCTAAAGATCAAAAACCTGCACAACAACCTGCTAAAGATGGGAAAAGTTCGACTGCTATTCCTGCTGCTAACGCAAAAGAAAATGGAAATAAAGATGCTAATTAGGAAAATAAAAGCTAAAATCAGAATTAAAATAGTAAAACCAATTTATAGCCTCAATAAAACGATCCTAATCAGAGAAAAGGAAGCAACATAGCACTTCCTAACAATTTGTAGCAGTAAAGTTAGTAAGAAAAAAATAATAAAAACAGTATTTCTAAAGATTTAGTTTCAAATGATAATTAGTAACCTGGATAATAAAAATCAAATAATAGTGTAACAGCTGCAAAGCATTAGGGAGCAAATTCAGATTTAATGGGAAATTTTTTTGATTCTTTTAATTAAATCCAGTAACCAGTCCATTTGGAATAGCAGAATTAAGAAACTAACAACCAATAGCAAGAAGAAAAAGATGATTTAGACTTTAAAGATTAAGAAGACGATAATCTGAAACCTATTCCCACAGATGATCCTAAGGAATTAGAAAGACGTAAAAACTAGGTATTTTTTTATTTTATTATTTATTTATTTATGATAGATTATTTAATAAAATAATGCAATTTTATCAAAATAAAATAATGCAATTTTATCAAAATAAATAAATAAATATATAGGCAGAAATGTTTAAAAAGTATCTTGACAATACAGGAATATCTATGGCATTTTAAATTATTTATGCAGAAATATTATCTAAAAAGATAAACGCTGAAAATGTATTTGGTTATACTGCTATGAGACTTAGATAGATAGGTAATGATCTAGCAGCAATCCAGCATGTAATATTTTAATATCAAAATTATATTTATTTTTAAAATAAATCAATAAAATAACAAAAAGAAGGTAAAAAAGTGACTTTGGCATTCATTTTAAAAAATAAATTTGATAAACTAATTGATATGATACATGCATTCGTTTATACATGCTAGTAAATTAAATCGAGAAATGATTTATTATAAAATAAATATTGAGTATATAATTTATTTATTTATTTGCTTTTAGAGTAATTTATTCTTTCCTTTTCTCAAAATAGTAGTTTCTTTTACTTTATGAAAGATTTTTGCAATTTAAATTATTGTTTCAAAGCAAATTATAAAATAATTATTATTTTTTTATTATCATTTAAGTGGCCGAAATAAAGCCTAATATTAATTTAATTTATTGTAAAGTTATTATTAATTAGTAAATAAATGCATTTTCATAGGATTTTAACGATTAAATTGCTGATACACATAAAATAATTATGCTCATTAAAATATTTTAATGATAAAAAGTATCAAATGATTGATTGATTGGATATTTTATTTAGAAAGTTTATTAACTATTGGTTAAAATAATTAAATTTTATTCCCTAATTAAAAAAAATAATTTTTTTTTAAATCAGAAATTGTTAAAAAAAGAATTTAAATAAGACATCTATCTATCTTAAAAAAGAAAGTGTATATATATATATATAAAAGATATCATATAATGATAAAATTAATTTTACTTATTTTTATTTTATAAACTTTATATTGAAGATATTACTGAGGATAAGTAAGACTTTTATGTAAAATAGTTAAAATTAATATTTTTTAATGTGAAAATCTTTAGGTAGGGGTAGAAGGGTTACTGAGGCTTAGGTTTATCGAGGGGAGTTGTTTTAGGTTATAGTTGTGTTGTGTATCTGTCGAGAAAAGTTAGGGGTCTATTAATTAATGATAACAGATATTGGTCTAGGTCATTTTCTCTTATTGATGGAGGGAGTTTTTATATATCATCAATCTATATATCTATCTATCTAAAAATTGTATCAAGATAAAAATAAAACTTTATAAAACTTATACATTGTAAATAAAAGATCGTTTAAATTATTTTTATTTGTTAATATTTTTAGTGAAGTTATAAAATGTATTAAAATTATTAATTTTCTTATTAAAATTAAAAACTCTTGCAAATTTCAAATAAAATATAAGTAATTACTTGTTTTAATAATAATGATAGATAGATATGTTGTTTCTTTAATAAAAAAATAATTCTTTTAATTTAATTCAAATTTTTTAAATTAAAAATAATATAAATAATAAAAATCATCATATAAAATATTAAAGAATACTTATTTATTCAATTAATTGCTAGTTTTAAATTTTTTATTAGATAGTATATTCAATCAATAGATTTATTACTAATTATGTATTTATTTATGTATCTATCTATATTTTCTTACTTGCTTGCTTATTTTAAATACAAATTTAGTTATACTATAATGAGTTAGTTAGTTAGTTAATTATCTCATAATGTAAATTCTTGCTTGTGATTAGTTAAAAGTTCATATAAATTTTATCTTCTTTGTTAAGTGATTTGGCTTGCTTTTGCAGAAACTACTTCTAAGGCTTCAAATTTAATATCTCTTGCACCTAACTTATTTATGCTTTGAGCTATTATGATGTTTATATTGAAAAAATATTTGATTAGAGAATTATTTATGAATTAGAAAATACTTTTATTGTTTAGTGAAGAAATAACTTATATATTGGCTTCAGAGTATTCTTGTTCAAAGTTGCTTGGATCAACTATAATAACTTCATTTTAAAATAAGCTACATTAGACTGGATATAAGAAATCTTCAATATTGAATTCCAAATGTTTCTTTTTATCTTCAATTATTTCTAATTACAAAGCTCCATCAATTGTCTTTACAACAGTTTAATTCACCTAGCCTATTAAAAAACAAACATAATATAATTAATAAATACTTATTTATTTATTCAATAGCATACAGTTAAAAAGTTCGAATTATGCAGCTAATAGCAGAGCATCTAACAAATTACCATCATTATTCACAACTCTTAAATTCAACTTTATTTCCTATTTATTTTATAGAAATTCCTTAATAAAACTTGTTTGCTTGCTTTATTGATTTATTGATTGACTAAAATATCTTTTTTATTCAGGTAGATTCAAAATATCTTTTTGATATTCTAAGTCACTCAAAGCCAACAAAAATATGTTTAAATAAATGAATTAATGTCACAAAAGAATATATTTTACCCAATACAAGTTAGGAATTTCCTTGCTGATTTGACATATTGCATAAATTGCTTGGTAATTTTTGCTTTGAATTTAAAAATATTTACTTAGTTTTAATTCTATTTAAAAAAAGCGAAATGCTTAATCAGTAACAAATTATGCTTTACTTGATTATATTCTAAATATATTAAGAGTAGTAGCTTTCTTATTTCATAATATCGATTGGAGAGAAAACATCGCTAGATCCATGTTATCCTGAATTTAATTTAGCCTCTGCCTCTATTTATTTAATGGAATTACATTTATTTTTATTATTTATTTAGCTTCTTTAAACTAATTAATAGATAGATCATACCAATTAAATATTTCTAAGAAGTGACCAATTGATTAACTTGTTTATCTTCGTACTGCTTGATTTCAGTACTTGCCATAACTAGGGTTTATCCCATGCTTAACAAACTTACTTCATTTTCTAATAAATTGATAAATGAACATTAGCAAAGAAATTAAGAAGTAAATTAATTTGTATTTATAAATTAATTAATGAAATACTTCTCAAATATTTAATAGATCTGATTTATTCAAACTATCTTCCATCTTCTCTAATGCTTTATTTTGTGAATCTTTCAATGTATTCTTGGGGAAGAAGCTCTCTATATATAGCTTAATATATTAATAAAAGTGTAAGTATTTTTCTAATTAGGAATATGAGAAAAGCTAAGTAAATCCTGCATATTCCTGACTCTCTATTTAAAAGAATAAAAATATTAAACCTTAATTCATTCTACTTTGGTTATATTTAATTTGCTATTAAGATCAAAATTTATTGCCAAAAACAAATTCTTTTAATTTATTATTTTTACAAATATTTTAATATCAATGAATGAGCATCTATCTATCTATTCGATTATAGTCAATATATTTTTTGTTTGATATCAAAGAGTTAATTTTACTGCATTCATCTGTCTAGTTATTTATTTATTAATAATTTATTTGCTTCAAATTACTTCTAAATTTGCTTAATATATTTTAAATATATTGTTTATTAATTAAAAGAAGAAATAATTTTAAACGAATGTGACTTTTCTTTGTTATTATTTAAAATTTTATTTTTAAACATATTATAGGTCATTGATAACTAAAAATTGCATCTTTCAAAGTATAAATAAAATATTTATTATTAAAATATTTCAGAACCAAACCAAACCAATTTGTCTAAAATATTTTATAAGTAAATTAAATATTTTATTTTATAGTTTAGTCTTTTTTATTTTTAAAAATATTTAATATAAAGGAATATTTATTTTATATTAGAAGATTATATTTATAAATAAAATATTCACACTTAAATTACTAGTTTATTTTAAAAACCTTAATACCTCATTTCCTAAAAACTATCAGTGCTTTAGGGTAAATGCTAAAAGAGAAAGAACACAGGATATAGATAGAGATGAAATAAATTAAATTTGAAAGTTTAAAATGAGTTTTCTTACAGTATATTTACATAAAATATCATATTAAATGCGGGCAATCAATTTTATAAGAAATAAGTAAATTGATGAAAATAAAAAAAATTAATTGGTTCAGCTTAAAATAGAAAAATAATAAATAGAAGTATCTATCTACTTAATCTGGTTCCTTCCTGGTGAGTAGTACTATTTGAATGATTAATTTAAAGCCAAATTTTTATAATATAAAAGTGTATTTTTATTATATTTTGAAATCATTTCTTATCATGTTAAAAATGACATTTTATTTTAAAATAGAAAATTGAATTGAATTTAAAACAAACTTAAAATCAAATTTATGAAAAAAAATTGAGACAGTTCTGTCTAATTTAAAATATTTTTAAGAAGAGTAAATGACGTAATCCATCCTTATTTTTAAATAAGATTTTATCTATTTTGCTAGAAAGAATTTTTATTAAAAAACTTTTGTATATTTTTGATAATTAAAAATAAGTGATTTAAAGATCAAATAAGTGATGTAATACCTACCAACCATTCTAGTAGATCAAATAAGCAAATAATAAATCACACTAACTTAAAAAATAACAATCACTTATAGATATATTTATGTAAAAGCAATTTCGAGTTTTTTAATCTTATATTCAAAGATATTCACTTCATTTTACTCTATTTTGCCATTAAATAAAAATTGACCTTTTATTTTATAAAACTAAGTTTTTGGCTTATTATTTATTTGGTAGTTTTCAAATTTATATACAGTTAGTTGCTCATTTAAATTATTACAAAAGATAAATTTTATGGATCAGTAATTTTTTTACCTCATCTAACTATATATCTAATTGAGTATTGATTTTAAATAAAGCTAATTATCTTTTTTAGACATGCGTTTATTCGAGATTTGAAAACTATTTTATAAAATTAACTTTATAAGATAATAACAAAGTTACAGATTACTTTTAAATAACTATTTTAAGTATTGAATAAATGTTTTAAAGATAAAAATAAAATTAGCTTTTTTTATGTGAAAAAAGACAAAATTTTTTTGAATTATTAATGTAATATGTGAGAACATTTAACTGTTGGAAGATCAAATATTAATTTTAAAACTAAAAATATGAAGTCTCTTTTTATAAACATTTTTTATTAAAAAAATAAAAATATTAGATAAAAATGACTAAAGTTTCTAAATCCAAAGTAGCAAATTCTCCTGAACATAACCATGAAGACCAACACATGGTAATTGAGTATGGTTAAGACTAAGACTAGCAAACTGCTAAAGAAGAAGATTAAACAGGCAAAATAACAAAATCTCTAAAATTAAAAAGAATAATTACTATTATTGTCACTATAGCTTTGCTTGTCGAACCAATTTATTCCACTTACATATCTTACAAGGCATATGATAAGTTTAATAGTTTAAATGACCAAATTAAAACAGAGGTTACCGATAGATACACTCAATTAATGATTTTAGATATTTCTGTTTCCTCTTCTTGTAATGCAGAGTGGGATACTTTATTCGTATGGATGTTTTAAGGAGCTAATATTAGATGTGATTGCAGAGGAAAATTAGGTGACAATATAACTCTTGATTTTTGTTCTCCTGACCAAGAAGCAGCTGGTTGCACTCAATTTAATTTTCTTGATTAAAAAGTCTTGTCCTTATATCCTTCAGGACCTAAAAACGATAATTCGACATAAATTTGCGTTAAGTAATATGTTGGAGGACCTACTTTTTCAACTATAAAATCTTGGAGTTAGAATTGTCCTAGTGGATAAAGATTATGCGGAGGTTCTTCTATTGAGAGTTCAGTATGCATAGATAGTTCTTAACTATGCCCAATCAATTCTATTGTTGTTTAGCCTACAAATCCTGATCCAACAATCTACCTTGAGCAATAATAGTATAATTCAACCCATAACATTTATTACAGCAGAACTAGTAATAACTTACCTATAAATTACTATAAAGTTACATCAGGTGAGGGCCCTTGCTATAATATAAACTAGGAAAATACCTATTAAGGTAGAGTTGATCCTTTCAATTTTAAAGTATAGAGATCTCCTTGTGAAGTAGATCCAAGATGGTAAAGGGTAGCTGAAGTTGGAGAATATTCTTATTATGTTGCTAGTGGGATAGACCCTCCAACATACTTCAAGGAAGTGTGGAGCTTCTACTAAATAAGTGACCAATACAGATATGGTTTCTATGTTTCTCATTACCCAGATTGGAAATTCAATTATAGAAATCTTATAAGCTAAGTAACTGATTTTGTAAATAATAGAGATAGGATTATGACCTATTAAACAACTCTTTTATATTTGAATGTAGCTAACTTAGCAGTTAATTGTTGCTTTGCTTTATTTTTGATTTATGTATTTATACAAAATGCAAGCGAAGAAGAAAAGGATAAGTATGTGGCTTGGAAAGACTACTATAATAACATGATAAAGATTGCATAATTGGCAGTTTGTATATTTTAAGTTCTTAGTATTGCTGACTATTTGGATACATTTAAATAGTGCACAGACAATTAAGTTTCAGACTCAAGAACAAATTAAATTTTATAAAGTGTTTATAATTATATGGATACTTAAGTTTATGAAGCAGATAAGAAGCTAATCATAAGTACTGCTGCAGGATTTGCAGTATCAATACTTAGTTTTTTATTTACAATCTATTAGAAAAAGAAGAAACTAAAACAAGAAGAAAATAATTCATGAATAAAAAAAGTCTATCTATCTATTATAATTTATAAATATTACTTATATTATTTTATTTGTTAAATTCAGTATAAATTTCATAAATTTTAAATTAAAATAATAAACAAACAATTATTTTTTATTTATCAAACCTAAATAATAAATTTTAATATTTAAAAAAATAATAATTTACTGTAATTTAAAATATTACCTTCATAAAAAAATAAATATGAAGTGATATGTGCTAATGTTTTAACATAGAGATTGAAAATTAATTTTTTCAGCTTAGAGCCTTAGAAGTTAGAAATTTTAAGGTATTTAATAACAATTTAGTATTTAAGTAATATAATTTTATTGAGTTTATAGAAAGATGCTAGATATTATTGAAAAAATATCAATAAATATTTTAGCATTTTCTATGTTTTTCTAGTAATAGCTTAATACATACTCTCATAAATTGAGCTCAATAAATTAATTTATTTTTTGGTTATTATTTATTTTGTAAATACTTTTGAAAGATAAAATTTATTTCGAGAAATAAATTTTAGAAATTCTCGAAAGAAAGAAGCTGAATTTAAATATATTTGTATTGGAGGAATAAATATACTAAATTCTTTGAAAAATATATTTTCAAATAAAATGATCAATTGTACAGACAGACATACAAATAAACAAATAACTAACGATCATATATTAATATTTTATTTTTTAAAAATCTTTGAGATCAAATAAGGAATTTAGAAATAATGTAAAACAAAAACAATGGTTATTTTAGTTCAATTTAATTTATTGTTTGAAAAAAGCTTAATCCTAAAGTATAAAAAATAATTGATTGATAACTAAATCATTTAGTAATTTAAAAAAATTTTTGGATACCTTTTTTTTATAATTAATTTTAAAAGTGTATTAAGATAAAAACTAATTATTAATTCAAATGGGATCAAGTACAACAAAGAATAAAGTTGTAAATTTGTAGCAGGATTAGTCAGTAGAGCTTAATCCTATGTGTTAGGAATAAGATCTAGAAAAATCAAATTAGGAGAAATAAACCCCCAAAAAAAGCGGAACTTCTCTATGTTTAAAAAGACTCGTTACTGTAATTGTCTCTGTTGCTTTACTAATAGAACCTATTTATTCTACCTACATCTCTTACAAGGCATATAATAATTTTAACAATTTAAGCGACCAAATTAAAACAGAAGTTACTGATAGATATACTCAACTGATGATTTTAGATATTTCTGTTTCCTCTTCTTGTAATGCAGAGTGGGATACTTTATTCTTATGGATGTTCTAGGGAGCTAATATTAGGTGTGATTGCAGAGGAAAATTAGGTGACAATATAACTCTTGATTTTTGTTCTCCTGATCAAGAAGCAGCTGGTTGCATTCAATTTAATTTTATTAATGAAAAAGTCTTGTCCTTATATCCTTCAGGACCTAAAAACGATAATTCGACATAAATTTGCGTTAAGTAATATGTTGGAGGACCTACTTTTTCAACTATAAAATCTTGGAGTTAGAATTGTCCTAGTGGATAAAGATTATGCGGAGGTTCTTCTATTGAGAGTTCAGTATGCATAGATAGTTCTTAACTATGCCCAATCAATTCTATAGTTGTTTAGCCTACAAATCCGGATCCAACAATCTATCTTGAGCAATAATAGTACAATTCAACTCATAACATTTATTATAGTAGAACTAGTAATAACTTGCCTATAAACTACTATAAAGTTACATCAGGTGAGGGTCCTTGCTACAATATAACTTAGGAAAATACCTATTAAGGTAGAGTTGACCCTTTCAATTTTAAAGTACAGAGATCTCCTTGTGAAGTAGATCCTAGATGGTAAAGGGTAGCTGAAGTTGGAGAATATTCTTATTTTGTTGCTAGTGGGATAGACCCTCCAACATACTTCAAGGAAGTGTGGAGTTTCTACTAAATAAGTGACATATATAGATATGGTTTCTATGTTTCTCACTACCCAGATTGGAAATTCAATAATAGAAATCTTATAAGCTAAGTAACTGATTTTGTAAATAATAGAGATAGTATTATGACCTATTAAACAACCCTTTTATATCTGAACGTAGCTAACCTTGTTTTAAATGGTTTATTTGCTTTCTACTTAACATATATATTAATAAAAAAAATGAGTGAAGAGGAGTAAGATAAATTGGTCTAGTGGAAAGACTATTACAATAACTTGATTAAGATTGGATAGCTAGCTGTGTGCATTTTTTAGGTCCTTTCAATTGAAGACTATTTATAAACATTTAAGTAGTGCACAGTCAACTTAGTTTCAGACGAAAGGACAAATAAAATTTTGCTATCTGTTTATACTTATATGGATACCTAAGTTTATGAAGCAGATAAAAAGCTAATCATAAGTACTGCTGCAGGTTTTGCAGTGGCCATACTTGGATTTTTATTCAATCTCTATTAAAAAAGAAAGAAACAAAAAGAAGAAGAGTAATAATAAGAATGAACGTATAGATAGATATATATAAATCAATAAATTTTATTATAAATTATCAAAAATAACTTTGTATTATATTTTGTTTAGTAAATTGTGTATAATATAAACAAATATATTTTTTCTACATTTTGTAATTTCTTAATGTAATTTTTTATTTTTTCTCTAAAATAAAAGGTTTTAAAGATCAATTAAAAAAAATAAAATCAATTTCTATTAAAACGCAATGGATTATTTCATTTATGTTTCTGTTTTTTGGATTAACAAAAAAAAACAAATAATTACCTAAATGAATATAAAATTAGAGGCTTTGAGAACAAATAAATTTCTTAAAAGAAATTCAAATAGCAGAATAAATAAATTTAAGACTCGAATTTTAGGAAAAGGATTATTTTCTTTCAATTGTAAGCAAAAAACAAAACAGATGAATGATCAATCAACCAATTTTAATTAGCAATTAAGATTGTGGCTAATCACATATAAAAAGTAAATTTATATGTAAAAATTATTATTTATTTAGCAATTCTTAATAGGATTGAAGTAATTCTTAAAAAATGCTTTATTTAAATCTAAATAAATATAATCTTGTCATTTTTAGTATTCAAATAAAAGCTTTAAAGTATATTTTTTTCAATAGAAAAATAAAGAATTTAAAAAAATAGAAAATCCTTTAAAAGAAATACTTAGTTAGTTAGAAAGATATTTTAAAGAATTTAATTATCTTGTGTAATTTGGAATCTTTAAGGAAACTATAATTGAAGAATAATGTAATCTAAATATTAGACAATAATTCAAAATGGAAATTATCGCCATAAATAATAATATTTTCTGATCAATTAATTAATTTCGAATCTAATTTTAAAAAAGCGAGTCAAGCAATTAAACATATGTAAGCTCCTATTATTATTTTAGGAATTTTAAAGGTAAACTTTAGAATTAAAATTGAATTTTTCATTTATGAAAAATAGAAATTAGTTTTTAATAAATAAATAGGTTAGACCATAGAATTTATTAGTTTGAAAGTGTCTTGCTATTTTGGTGATAGATATTTTGGATTGCGAATAAAATAGCCTGCTATTAGTGTCAGTGAGATCAAATAAAAGTTCAATATATTTCTTTAATTTTCTTATTAATGAGAAAAAAGCCTTATTTTGTTTGCATTTATTTCTAAGGAGAACAAATATAAATATTTAATAAATTCCTTTTGCTTGCTTGCATAATGAATGAATAAATTAATTGTCTTTGTTTTTACTATTAATAACCTTTCAATCAATAAATTAATTAACTTAAACTATTTTGATCAATTATTCCACTTGAAATTACACAAAAATTAAGTCAAAAAAAAAGTTAAGTGTAAAATGGGAACAAAAGCATCTAAAAGTGACAATCAAATAAATGAATCTGTAGAATTAAACAGAGTATTCAACAATCAATAAAATTAAAATAATGATGAGGAATGTTATAAAAGTAGAGTCATTTAACCTGCGGAACCTGTTATAGATGAAACAAAAACAGATTAGCCTTAGAAAGCCTCATGCTTTAAAAGAATTTTTACTATAATTGTCATTATTGCAACGCTAGCAGAAGCAGTTTACTCTTTATATTAGTCCTATTAAGGATATAAAGGATTCGATAACTTGAACAACTAAATATAAGGAGAAGTTACTGATAGATATGGTTTTAGAATGCTGCAAGACGTGTAGTCTTCTTCTTCTTGTAACGGAGAGTGGGAACCTTTGTTTGAATATATGTTTCAAGGAACAAATATAAGATGTGATTGCAGAGCATAAGGAGGAGAAATCACTGTTGATTTCTGTATGCCAGACTAAGTAAATTGTATTCAATACAACTTCTTAGACGAAAAAGTGCTGTCTGTTTGGCCTTTTGGTATTGATAATGGGCTTAAATAGTAGCTATGTGTTAAATATTACACTGGAAATACTTTTGCATCAATAAAAGACTGGCCAACAACGTGTCCTAGCGGATAAAAAAAATGTGGAGGTTAATCAATAGAATCTATGCTTTGCTTACCTGAAGATTAATAATGTCCCTTAAATGACATGATTGTAGCTTTAACAAACCCTGACCCTTCAATTTTCAATGAATAAATGGTTTTTAATTCTACTCATACTTTATTCTATACAAGATAAAGCAATAAATTACCTTTAAACTTATCAAAAGTTACTTCTGGAGAAGGTCCTTGCTATGACGTGAAATAAGAAAACACATATCAAGGAAGAGAAGATTTTTTTACTTATAAGGTTAGGAGAACTCCATGTGAAGTAGATACTAGATGGTCTAGAATAGCAGAAGTAGGTGAATACACCTTATTTAAATCTAATGGAGTTGATCCCGAGGATTATTTCAAATAAATGTGGAGTTTTGAACCTATTAGTGACTAATACAGATATGGTTTTTATGTGTCTCATTATCCTGACTGGAAATATGAATTTAGAAACTTACTGCAAAAAATTACATAATTTGTAGATTCAAGAGATACAATTATGTAATATTAAAAAGTATTATTAGGCATATGTGCTCTTTCCCTAGGTTCTAATATTCTCATTGGTATAAGTATTATATATCTATATCTGACAAGTGCGGATGAAGAAAAAAAACAAAAGTTTGATAAACAAAAAGATGGTTTCTAAACAACTATAAAATTAGCCTAAATAGGTATTGCCGTCTTTCAACTGATAAATGTAAATGATTATATAGGTGCCTTTTAAAGTGCAGCAAACAATAAAGTTTCAGATAATAGATCAAATACAATTATTACAGATATTGGAGATTATTTGCATAATAAAGTCTACATAGCTGACAGAAATCTTATCATAGGAAATGTTGTTGGATTATTCTTTAGTTTAATTTCTCTTATCTATACTATTTATTAAGCAAAAAAGAAACAACAATGAATGTATCAATAGCTTTTTTTGATGAACTACTATTTATAGAAAATCGAATAAATAATAAATTAGTTATTCTTATCCTAAAAAATGTAAAAATTAACCAAAAAATTTAATAAATAAAAAATATTTTTAAAAAAAATTAATTATAAATATTTAAGTTCAAACATAACCAAATAAATTTGTAAATATTTAAGCAGCAAAGCAAATATATATATATATGTATAAATAAGTAAGTAAAAAACTGATTTATCTTTTAAAAAATATATTTATATCATAGCATTGTAGAAAAATTTCACTCCAGACGAAATACCTAGAGAGAGGGTGTGTAAAAATCATATTACATATTTATGATGAAAAGAAAACAATACTATATAAAACATATTATATTAAAGGATTCAAATATATTTATTTTTATCAGCCTTATTTCATCACTTATTTATCAAAAGAAATACATTTTAAAAGCAACTAATCTTTTTAATTTAAGGCACTTTGCTTTAAATTATTTTAATTTCTCAATATCGTTGTCACTATTAATATAAATTAGTGTAAATTACTAAAAAAATAAATAAAATATTTTTATATTAAATCAAAAATAATAAAGATGTTAACAAAATATAAAAAAGATAAATAAATAAAAAAAAATTAGATAATAAATAAATGAAAAGAGTTAGTTATATCGCTTAGAATTAATTTTTATATTCAAAAATATCACAATCCAAAATAAATAAATGTTTTTACCTTAGATCAAGTTTCAAATTTAGGAGATTAGTGCAATATCCTAAACCAGAAACTAAGCCTTATGCACCTTCATCATCTAATCCATTCATACTTTTTAAATATTGAAGAAAAAATATAAAGTTAATTAGTAAGTTAGAAACAAAAATGAATAAAAAATATGAAATAATAAGAAATTAATTAATAAAATTAAAACTTTAAAATGATAAAAATGAGTTAAATTAACAGACAAAGAAATAAAAAAAACGATCAAAATAAAATAAAAAAAAATAAATTAAACCTAATAAGTAAGTTAAATCAGTTAGTTATATTTTTTTAAATTAATTTTTATATTAAAAAAAATCACACTAAATAAATAAACTGTTTTTACCCTAGATTAAGTTTCAAATTTAGGAGATTAGTGCACTTTCCTAAACTAAAACCTAAGCTTGATGCCCCTATTGCACCAATTTAATTGTCCCTTTTTCAATATTGAAGAAAAAATATATAGTTAATTAGTTATTTAAAAAGAAAAAATGAAGAAAAAATATGAAATGAATTAATAATAAAAGCAAAACTTGAAAATGAAAAAATGAGTTAAATTAATAAACAAAGAAACAAACAAATAAAAAATACAAGCAAAATAAAAAAAATAAATCAAATAAAAAGCTAATAAATAAATCATTAAAAACAGTTACTTACATTGTTTTAAATTCATTTTTATTTTGAAAAATATCACAATCCAAAACAAATAAACTGTTTTTACCCTAGATCAAGTGTCAAATTTGATAGATTAGTGCACTTTCCCAAACCAGAACCTAAGCCCAATGCTCCAGCACTAATTTTATTCATCCTTATTTAAAATTGAAGAAAAAATATATAGTTAATTAGTTGGTTAGAAGGAAGTATGAAGAAAAAATATGAAATAATAAGTAAGTAAGAAATGAATTTTGAAAAAATTATTTAAATTAAAAAACAAGCAAATAAATAAAAAATAAAAAGAAGAATAAAAATAGATCAAATAAAAAGCTAACAAATAAATAAGTTAATACTGTTAGTTATATTATTTTAAGCTCATTTTTTATTCAAAAATATCATAATCCAAAACCAATAAATTTTTTTACCAAAGAACAAGTTATAAATTCGAGAGATTAATGCATTTTGCTAAAGAAGAACTTAAGCCTGATGAACCTTTATCACCAATTTAATTTTCACTTTTTAAATTTTGAGAAAATAATAGTTAATTAGTTAGTTAGAAGGAAAAATTGAAAAAAAATATGAAATAATAAAAAATGAATTTAATAGTTAAATAAAACTTGAAAATATAAAAATGAGTTAAGTTATAAGCAAATAAATAAATAAATATTACAAGAAGAATAAAAAAAAAGAAAAATAAATCAAATAAAAAGCTAATAATTAATTAAAGTAAAACAGTAAGATTTATTATTTTAAATTCAAAAATATCACATTCCAAAACAAATAATCTGTGTTTACCCTAGATCAAGTTTCAAATTTAAGAGGTTAGTACACTTTGCTAAACCATAAGCTAAGCCAGATGCACCTTCATCGCCAATTTTATTTTACCTTTTTAAATATTGAATAAAATATATAAAGTTATTTAGTAGAAGTAAAAAATAAAGAAAAGAAATTTAATAATAAGAATAGTATGAATAAATAATAAAAGTAAAACTTGAAAATTAAAAAATGAGTTAAATTAACAAAAAAACACAGAAATAAATTAATTAAAAAAAATAAGCAGGATAAAAAAGGACAAATCAAATAAAAGCTAATAAATAATTTAAATCAGTTAGTTATATTATTTTAAATCAAAACGAATAAATTTTTTTTACTATAGATTAAGTGCCAAATTTGAGAGATTAGTGAATTTTGCTAAACAATAACCTAAGCCTGATGAACCTTCATTACCAATTTAATTTTCCCTTTTTAAATATTGAAGAAAATAATAGTTAATTAGTTAGTTAGTTAGTTAGTTAGTTAAAAGGATAAAATCAAAAAAAAAATGAAATAATTAAACAAAACTAGAAAATATAAAAATGAGTTAAATTAACAAACAAATAAATAAATAAAAACAAAATTAATCAAATAAAAAGGTAATAAAAAATATAAGTTAAAACAGTTAGTAATATTATTTTAAATTCATTTTAATATTCAAAAATATCACAATTCAAAACAAATAAACTTTTTTTACTTCAGATTAAGTGTCAAATTTGAGAGATTAATGCACTTTACTAAATAAGAACCTAAGCTTGAAGCACCAATTGAACCAATTTTATTTTTCCTTTTTAAATATTGAAGAAAAAATATGAAATAATAAGATATGTATCATTGATAAATAATAAAGCAAAACATTATAATAGAAAAATAAGGTAAATTAAAAAATAAACAAAGAAATAAATCAATAAAAAAGCATGCAAAAATAATAAAAAAAAGAAAATTAATCAATAAAATAAATTAATAAGTTAAAGCATTTAATAATATTATTTTATAATAATTTTTATATTCAAAAATATCACAATCCAAAACAAATAAACTGTTTTTACCTTAGATTAAGTGTTAAATTAGAGAGATTAGTGCACTTTCCTAAGCCAGAACCTATGCCTGATGCACCAATTGAACTAATTTGATTTAGCCTATTTAAATATTGAAGAAAATAAAAATAGTTAATTTGTTAGTTAGAAAGAAAAAAAAAGTTTATGAAATAATAAGATATAAATTTTTAATTAATAATAAAAGTAAAAATTCAAAATTCAAAAAGAAAAGATAAATTAAATTAAATTAGCAAGCAAGCAAGCAAGTAAGTAAGTAAACAAGCAAGCAAAGAAAGAAAGAAAGAAATAACAAACGCAATTACAGTAAAAAATTAAATTAAATTAGAAGCTGATAAATAAAAAAATTAAAATAGTTAGAGATATTATTTTAATTAATTTTAATATTCAAAAATATCACAATCCAAAACAAACAAACAAACTATTTTTACTCTAGAACAAGTACCAAATTTGAAAGATTAGTGCACTTTGCTAAACCTTAACTTAAACTTGATGCACCTCCGTCACCAATTTCATTACTACTTTTTAAATATTGAAGAAAAACATAAAGTTAATTAGTGAGTTAGTAGTTAAATAAGAAGAAATGTTATGAAATTAATTAATAATAAATAAAAAAAGCAAAACTTGAAAATATAAAAATGAGTTAAATGAATAAACAAATAAATAAATAAATAAAAACCACAAAAAAAATAAATAAATAAATCAAATAAAAGCTAATAAATATATTAGTTAAAGCAGTTAGTTATATTATTTTAAATTCATTTTTATATACTAAAATATTACAATCCAAAACAGATAAATTGTTGTTACCTTAGTTTAAGTGTCAAATTTAAGAGATTATTGCAGTTTCCTAAAGAAGAACCTAAACCTGAGGCACTAATTGCACTAATTTGATTTAGCCTTTTTAAATATTAATAGTTAATTAGTTAGTTAAAATGAAAAAAAATATATCAAATAATAAGAAATGGATTATCTAATTAACAATAAAAGCAATACTTGAAAATGAAAAAATGAGTTAAATTAGAAAAAAGAAATAAATAAATAAAAAAAGCACAAAAAAAAAAATACAGTTAGTTATACTGTTTTAAATTCATTTTTATATTCAAATATAGAGGTGGGAATCGATTCAAAATAATAGATAAACTGATTATATAAAAACTCGATTATTTTTTAATAGCATAAGTTTTGATAAATTTTGAGGATGGATATGGGAGGGGTATGGTATTATGAAACATATGATATAAATATATTGTAAAGATTATTTTATTAGTTAAAATAAAATGTCTTTTCTATAAAATTAAATTAAAAAGAAAAAAATAATGTAATAAAATATTTTTTAATAATATATTGAAATAGTTTTTAATTTAATAAAATGGATTTTAATTTTGATATCGCTTCAAAAATAGAAAATTGAATCGATCAAAAAATATATTCGATTTCTATTCAAAAATATCACAATCCAAAACTATTAAACTATTTTTACTCTAGAACAAGTCTCAAATTTGAGAGGTTAGTACACTTTCCTAAACCAAAACTTAAGCTTTATGCACCTTCATCACCAATTTTATTTTCACTTTTTAAATATTGAAGAAAAAAAAAAAAAGTTAATTAGTTAGTTGGAAAAAATGAAGAAAAAATATGAAATAATAAGAATTTATGAATTAATAAATAATAAAAGCAAAACTTGTTAATGTTAAAATGAGTTAAATTAACAAACAAATAAAAAAAAGAAAAAAAACATCAAATCTAATAAATAAATAAATAAGTTAAAGCAACTAGTTATATTATTTTAAATTCATTTTTATATTCAAAAACATCACAATCAAAACATACAAACTATTTTTACCTTAGATTAAGGTTCAAATTTGAGAGATTAGTGCACTTTCCTAAACCAGAACCTATGCCTGATGCACCAATTCCGCCAATTTAATTTTTCCTTTTTAAATATTGAAGAAAAATTAAGAGTTAATTAGTTAGATAGAAGGAAAAAATGAAAAAAAATTTGTGTTTTTACCCTAGATTTAGTGCCAAATTTGAGAGATTAGTGCACTTTGCTAAACCAGAAACTATGCCTGATGCACCAGTTGGGTCAATTTAATTTCTCCTTTTTAAATATTGAAGAAAAATAAAGATTTAATTAGCTATTAAAAGAAAAAATGAAGAAAAAATTTAAATAATATGAAATGAATTAATAATAAAAATAATAATTCAAAATCAAAAAATGAGTTAAATTAAAGAAATAAATAAATAATTAAAAAGCACAAGAAAAAAAAAATAAATAAATCAAATAAAAGCTATTAAATAAATAAGTAAAAGCAGTAGTTATATTATTTTTATATTTAAAAATATCACAATCCAAAACAAATAAACTATTTATACCTTAGATTAAGTGTCAAATTTGAGAGATTATTACACTTTCCTAGACCAGAACCTAAGCCTGATGCACCAATCGCGCCAATTTAATTTTTACTTTTTAAATATTGAAGAAAAATTAAGAGTTAATTAATTAGTTAAAAGGAAAGAATGAAGAATAAATATGGAATAATAAAAAAAATGAAATTCTAAATAAAAGCGAAAATTTAAATGAAAAAATTAGTTAAATGAACAAACGACAAACAAATAAATTAATAAATAAATAAAAAAGACACCAGCAGAATAAAAAAAAAAAAATTAAATCAAATAAAAAGCTAATAAAAAAATATTAGTTAAAACAATTAATTATATTTTTTTAAATTCATTTTTAGATTCAAAAATATCATAATCCAAAACAAATAAACTGTTTTTACCTTAGATCAAGTGTCAAATTTGAGAGATTAATCTAATTTCCTAAACCATAACTTAAGATTAATGCGCCTTCATCATCTATATTATTTTTCCTTTTTTATATTGAAGAAAAAATAAACAGATAATTTGTTAATTCGAAGGAAAAAATGAAGAAAAAATGCAAAACAAAAAATAAATAATAATCTATATAAAAATTGAATGATAATTAATTTAAAATAATTAAATGATATCTCTCTAAATAAAATAAAGATTAATAATATTAACAAATCAAATATACTTACTTATTTTCCAGATTAATATGGAGAACCTAAAGCGATTAAAATGAAGTGCTAAAAAACTTTTGTTGTCAATAAATATAAATTGAAATAATATTAATAAAAAGTAAATATTTACTTCTTTTAGATTGTTAAAATATTATTTCTATTATATCATTTGTTTTATTTTATTTTTCAAAAATGATGACTATCAATTTATGCAAATTTAATTAATTATAAATATATTGATAAATTAATTAACTTTTATATCAATATAAAAAAACACAAATAAATTTTAAAAATTATTAACGATGACTATTTTTTAAAATTGCAAAGTGCTATATATTTTAGGTTAATTTATCTGATTACAGTATATTAAAATATGAAACATATTATATTAAAGTATTCAAATATATTTATATTTATTGGCCTTATCACCACTTATTTTTCATATAAAATACATTTTAAAATTAACTAATCTTTTTAATTAAAGGCATTTTGCTTTCAATTATTTTAATTTCTCAATATTGTTGTCGCTATTAATATAAATTAGATTAAATTACTAAAAAAATAAATAAAATATTTTTATTTTAAATCAAAAATAATAAAGATATATAAAAAATAAAAAAAGATAAATAATTCAAAATAACTAGATAATAAATAAATGAAAAGAGTTAGCTATATCTTCAAATTAATTTTTATATTTAAAAACATCACAAATCAAAATAAATAAACAGTTTTTACCCTAGATCAAGTTTCAAACTTAGGAGATTAGTACACTTTCCTAAACCAGAAACTAAGCCTGATGCACCTTCATCATCTATTTCATTCATTCTTTTTAATTATTAATGAAAAAATATAAAGTTAATTAGTAAGTTAAAAACAAAAATGAAGAAAAAATATGAAATAATAAGAAATTAATTAATAAAATTAAAACTTTAAAATGAGAAAATGAGTTAAATTAACAGACAAAAAAATAAATAAAAAAACAATCAAAATAAAATAAAAAAATAAATCAAATTAAACCTAATAAGTAAATGAAATCAGTTAGTTTTTTTATTTTAAATTAATTTTTATACTCAAAAAAATATCAATCCAAAATAAATAAACTGTTTTTACCCTATATCAAGTTTCAAATTTAGGAGATTAGTGCACTTTCCTAAACCAGAACCCAAGCCTAATGCCCCAATAGCATTAATTTAATTGTCCCTTTTTAATGTTGAAGAAAAAATATATAGTTAATTAGTTATTTAGAAGGAAATAATGAAGAAGAAATATGAAATAATAAGAAATTAATTAATAATAAAAGCAAAACTTGATAATGAAATAATGAGTTAAATTATCAAACAAAGAAACAAATAAATAAATAAAAAATACAAGCAGAATAAAAAAAATAATTCAAATAAAAAGCTAATAAACAAATCAGTAAACACAGTTAGTTACATTATTTTAAATTCATTTTTATTTTGAAAAATATCACAATCCAAAACAAATAAACTGTTTTTACCCTAGATGAAGTGTCAAATTTGATAGATTAGTGCACTTTCCTAAACCGGAACCTAAGTCTGATGCACCAGCACTAATTTCATTCATCCTTTATAAATATTGAAGAAAAAATAAAGAGTTAATTAGTTGGTTAGAAGGAAATATGAATAAAATTTATAAATAATAAAAAATGAATTATGAAAAAATTAGTTAAATTAACAAACAAGCAAATAAATAAAAAATAACAAGAAGAATAAAAAAAGAAAAATAAATCAAATAAAAAGCTAATAAATAAATAAGTTAAACTGTTAGTTATATTATTTTAAACTCATTTTTGAATTCAAAAATATCATAATCAATACTAATACATTTTTTTTACCATAGGTTAAGTGTCAAATTTGAGAGATTAGTGCATTTTGCTAAACAAGAACCTAAGCCTGATGAACCTTCATCGCCAATTTAATTTTCCCTTTTTAAATATGGAAGAAAATAATATTTAATTAGTTAGAAGGACGAATTGAAAAAAATATATGAAATAATAAAAAATGAATTTAATAGTTAAATAAAATTTGAAAATATAAAAATAATATAAATTATAAGCAAATAAATAAATATTACAAGAAGAATAAAAAAAAAGAAAAATAAATCAAATAAAAATCTAATAATTAATTAATGTAAAACAATAAGATTTATTATTTAAATTCATTTTTAAATTCAAAAATATCACAATCCAAAATAAATAATTTTTTTTACCATAGACTAAGTTTCAAATTTGAGAGATTAGTGCATTTTGCTAAACAAGAACCTAAGCCTTATGAACCTTCATCGCCAATTTAATTTAATCTTTTTAAATGTTGGAGATAATAATATTTAATTAGTTAATAAAATGGAAAAATTGAAAAAAATATATGAAATAATAAAAAATGAATTTAATAGTTAAATAAAACTTGAAAATATAAAAATCAGTTAAATTATAAGCAAATAAATAAATAAATATTACAAGAACAATAAAAAAAAAGAAAAATAAATCAAATAAAAAGATAATAAATAATTAAAGTAAAGCAGTAAGATTTATCATTTTAAATTAATTTTTAAATTCAAAAATATCACAATCCAAATCAAATAATCTATTTTTACCCTAGACAAAGTGTCAAATTTAAGAGGTTTTTTTGTCCAAAATCTATTAAAAAAGGGAGGGGTGTAAAAATGAACCTAGCAGGCGTGGCAGGCGTGGCATGCTTGTGCTTAGTGAACTTAGTGAACTTAGACTGTAAAATATGAAATTTCTTAAATTCATATGTAAAGCATATAAAAAGAAAAAGAAAAAATAAAAACACTTAATAAATACATAATAATATAAAGAAAAATATATAAAAAAATTATAATGAAAAAAAAAAATAAAATAAAATAAAATATAATTAATTTTAAGATGTATTCTGAGTGCATTTATATGTGCGAGTATTTCTATTCTATTCTATCACCAATTTTATTTTTCCTTTTTAAATATTGAAGAAAAAATGTCAAATTATTTAGTAGAAAAAATATACAAAAATAAGAAAAGTATGAATAAATAATAAAAGCAAAACATGAAAAGCAAAGAAATAAATAAATTAAAAAACACATGCAGGACAAAAAAAGGAAAAATCAAATAAAAGCTAATAAATAAATAATTTAAACCAGTTAGTTATATTATTTTAAATTCATTTTTATGTTCAAAAATATCATAATCCAAAACAAATATACTATTTTTACTCTAAATGAAGTGTCAATTTTGAGAGATTAGTGCATTTTGCTAAGCAAGAACCTAAGCCTGATGAACCTTCATCACCAATTTAATTTACCCTTTTAAATATTGAAGAAAATAATAGTTAATTAGTTAGTTAGTGAGAAGGAAAAATTGAAAAAAAATAAATTTAGTAGTTAAATAAAACTTGAAAATATAAAACTGAGTTCAATTATAAGCAATTAAATATTACAAGTTGAATAAAAAAAAAAGCTAATAATTTATTAAAGTAAAACAGTAAGATTTATTATTTTAAATTAATTTTTAAATTCAAAAATATCACAATCCAAAACAAAATCTGTTTTTACATTAGATAAAGTGTCAAATTTAAGAGGTTAGTACACTTTGCTAAACCAGTAGCTAAGCCTGATGAGCCTTCTTCACCAATTTTATTTTTCCTTTTTAAATATTGAAGAAAAAATATAAAGTTATTTAGTAGAAGCAAAAAATAAAGAAAAAATATGTAATAAAAAGAAAAGTATGAATAAATAATAAAAACAAAACTTGAAAATAAAAAAATTAGTTAAATTAACAAAAAAAAAGAAATTAATTAGTTAAAAAAAACAACCAGGATAAAAAAAGGACAAATCAAATAAAAAGTTAATAAATAAATAATTGAAAGCAGTTATTTTTTTTATTTTAAATTCATTTTTATATTCAAAAATATCATAATCCTAAACGAATAAACTGTTTTTACCCTAAATCAAGTGTCAAATTTGAGAGATTAGTGCATTTTGCTAAACAAAAACCTAAGCCTGATGAACCTTCATCACCAATTTAATTTTCCCTTTTTAAATATTGAATAAAATAATAGTTAATTAGTTAGTTAGTTAGTTCGAATTAAAAATTGAAAAAAATATGAAATAATAAAAAACGAATTTAATTTTTAAATAAAACTTGATAATATAAAAATAAGTTAAATTAACAAACAAATAAATAAATAAAAACAAAATCATAAAAAGCTAATAAAGATATTAGTTAAACAGTTAGTATTATTATTCTAAATTAATTTTAATATTCAAAAATATCCCAATTCAAAACAAATCAACTTTTTTTACCTTAGATCAAGTGTTAAATTTGAGAGATTAGTGCACTTTAATAAATCAGAACCTATGCCTGATGCTCCTTTATAACAAATTACATTTTTACTTTTAAATATTGAAGAAAAAATAGATAGATAATTAATTATTTAGCATGAAAAAATGAAGAAATACTATGAAATAATAAGAAATGTATTAGAAATAAATAATAAAAGCAAAATATGAAAATATAAAAATAAGGTAAATTAAAAAATAAATTTACAAATAAATAAATAAAAACACAAGCAGAATAACAAAAATGAAAATTAATCAATAAAATCAAATATATTAATAAGTTAAAGCATTTAGTTTTTTTTAATTTTTTATTTTCAAAAATATCGCAATCCAAAACAAATAAACTATTTTTACCTTAGATTAAGTGTTAAATTAGAGAGATTTGTATACTTTCCTAAGCTAGAACCTAAGCCTGATGTACCACTTGCACTAATTTGATTTAACCTTTTTAAATATTGAAGAAAAAATTAAAAAGTTAGTTATATTGTTTTAATTCATTTTAATATTCAAAAATATCACAATCCAAAACAAACAAATTATTTTTACTCTAGAACAAGTTTCAAATTTGAGAGATTAGTGCATTTTGCTAAACCAGAACTTAAACCTAATGCACCTCCATCACCAATTTCATTTATTCTTTATAAATATTGAAGAAAAAATAAAGAGTAAATTAGTTAGTTGGAAAACATGAAGAAAAAATTTGAAATAATTAGAAATGTATGAATTAAAAAATAATAAAAGCAAAACTTGAAAATGTAAAATTAATTAAATTAACAAACAAATAAAAAAATAAAAAACATAAGCAGAATAAAAAAAGAAAAATAAATAAAATAAAATATATTAAATAGATAAATAAGTAAAAGCAACTAGTGATATTATTTTAAATTCATTTTTATATTCAATAATATCACAATCCAAAACAAACAAACTATATTTACCTTAGATTAAGTGTTAAATTTGAGAGATTATTGCACTTTCCTAAGCCAGAACCTATGCCTGAAGCGCCAATTGCTTCAATATAATTTTACCTTTTTAAATATTGAAAAAAAAATAAAGAGTTAATTAGTTATTTGAAGGAAAAATGAAGAAAAAATATATTTTTTTACCCTATATCAAGTGTTAAATTTGAGAGATTATTGCACTTTCCTAAGCCAGAACCTATGCCTGAAGCGCCAATTGGGCCAATTTAATTTTCCCTTTTTAAATATTGAAAAAAAAAAAATAAAGAGTTAATTAGTTAGTTAGAAGGAAAAAATGAAGAAAAAATAAATGTTTTTACCCTATATCAAGTGTTAAATTTGAGAGATTAGTGCACTTTGCTAAACCAGAACCTAAGTCTGATGCACCAATTGCACTTATTTTATTTCTCCTTTTTAAATATTGAGAAAAAATAAATAGTTAATTAGCTAGTTAGAAGGAAAAAATGAAGAAAAATATGAAATAAAATGAAATGAATTACTAATAAAAAGAAAAATTCAAAATGAAAATGAGTTAAATTAAAGAAATAAATAAATAAAAAACTCAAGAAAAAAAAAGAAAAATAAATCAAATAAAAGCTATTAAATAAATAAGTTAAAGTAATTAGTTATATTATTTTAAATTCATTTTTATTTTCAAAGATATTACAATCTGTTACAAATAAACTATTTTTACCTTAGATTAAGTGTCAAATTTGAGAGATTATTGCACTTTCCTAAACCAGAACCGATGCCTGATGCACCAATTTTTCCAATTGCCCTAATTACCTCAATTTAATTATTCCTTCTTACATATTGAAGAAAAAATAAAGAGTTAATTAGTTAGATAGAAAGAAAAAATGAAGAAAAAATATGAAATAATAAAAAATGAAATTATAAATAAAAGCAAAAATTTTAATTGAAAAAATGAATTAAATTAACAAATAAACAAAATAAATAAATAAATAAAAAACAATAGCAGAATAAAAATAATAAAATTAAATCAAATAAAACGCTAATAAAAAATTATAAGTTAAAACAATTAGTTATATTGTTTTTAAATTAATTTTTGAATTCAAAAGTATCATAATCGAAAACAAATAAACTCTTTTTACCTTAGATCAAGTGTCAAATTTGAGAGATTAATGCACTAGCCTAAACCATAACTTAAGATTAATGCATCTTCATCACTAATATTATTTTTTCTTTTTAATATTGAAGAAAAAATAAAGAGATAATTAGTTGGTTAGAAGGAAAAAATGAAGAAAAAATGTAAAGTAAAAAATAAATAATCATCTATAATTGAATGATAATTAAAATAAAATAATTAAAAACTATGTGTATAAATAAAATAAAAATTAGTAACACTAATAAATCTAATATACTTACTTATTTTCCAGATGGATATGGAGAACCTAAAATGATTAAAGTTAAGTGCTAAAAAACTTTTGTTGTCATTAAATATAAATTGAAATAATATAAATAAAAAGTAAATATTTACTTCTTTAAGATTGTTAAAATATTATTTCTATTATATCATTTGTTTTATTTTATTTTTCAAAAATATTGAATATATAGCAATTTATGGAAATTTAATTAATTAATTATAAATATATTAATAAATTAATTAACTTTTATTTCAAATTAATTCAGACAAAAAGAAAAATAAATTTTAAAAATTATCAAATACAAATTAAAAAATATTGTTTTAGGAAGAGAAATCACAAAAAAGCTAAAAGTTAAAGTAAAATTAATTTTATTAAATCTTAATATTTCTATTAAAAATTTGTTTTTTCTTATAAAACTAGTAAGAATCAAAAACGGGTATTCATATGTTGATAAATTCTATTTATTAATATACTTAAATTTTTATCAAACAATTTAAATATATTGTATATTTAGGTTTTAGTCCATTAATGAAGTGAATTTAAATACATTTAATACAGATATCATTAAAATTTTTTGAAAGAAATAAATCGATCAAAAATTAGAATTAGTTACTAGATACAAATATTAGTTATTTAATATTTATTTATTGATTGATAAAGAATATTATTCTAAGTAAATTTATATCAATCTTTATAATTAATTTTTCAATCAAATTTTTAATTAATTTTAGACTTTTTTTATAATTTTTAACAAACAAATCTTAATTAATTTTTAAATTTAAATAAAATTTATGGTATATTAATATTTTATGAAGTTAATTTCAATTTTAACTTTTTTAGGAAACAATAATAATAAACACACTATCACTATCTGAGAAGAAAATTTTTGTTTATTTTGAGAATTACTATTTTAATATATTTTCAAACTTATTTGCATGGAATAACATCAAATTAAGTGTAAACTTTTTAAAAAATATCTCAAAATTTTTTAATAATTAAATTTGTCTATTTATCAGATTTTTTTTTCTTTTGAAAGATAGTTTTGTTGAGAAAGTTGCTCTATAAACTTTTAAGCTTTATATTTTAGATTATATTATTAAATTTATTAATTTAACTTGGATTTACTTTAAAATTATTTCTAATTTGAATTTAGAAAGTAAAAGAAAAGGATTCTATGACTTTTCCTTAAATCTTCTTTCGGAATTCATAAAAGCAGTATTAATTTATATATTCACTAATAGATTCTTTCTTTCTTTCTTTATTTATTTCTGACAACTAAATATACAATCGTGAGAAAAGAAATGAAATCTAAATAAGTTTTTTTTTGAATTTATTTGTTGTTTTAGTTAAAAGAATAGTAAAAGGAATTCATTCATTTGTTCATTAATTGTAAAGCCTTTAAATAATGATCAAACTTTTTTATAAGTATTATAAATAATTTAATAAATACATTTAAAACAAATCAAAAGATTAAAAATCGAATAAAGAAATGAGAATTACTTTTGTATTTTTATTGGCAATGCTAGGTGTTAGCATGGCCATAATAAACCAGAATTTCCATTATAATTCTACGAAGTAGTTGAATTTGACTTAAGTTAAATAGCTTTTCTCTAAATTCAAAGCTGAACACAAGAAATTCTATAACTTTTTAGAAGAACAAAGGCGCTTTGAAATATTTAGATAGAATTTAGACATAATTTCCGAACTGAACTAAGTCGAAGAAGGCACTGCTGAATATGGAATCACTTAGTTTTCTGATATGACAACAGAAGAATTTAAATCATAAATTTTAATTCCTTCTACCTATGCTAGAAACTTCACTGGTTCTAGATACCATGGATTCTAAAAAATTTCATAAGATGCTCCCACTTCTTACGATTGGCGTGATCATGGAGCTGTTACTCCTGTTAAGAATTAGGGTACTGTTGGTACTTGTTGGACTTTCTCAACAACTGGTAACATTGAAGGCTAATGGTTCTTGGCTGGTAATCCTTTAGTTTCTTTGAGTGAAGAACAAATTGTTGATTGTGATGGTTCTTAAGAACCTTCTACAGGTCATGCAGATTGTGGTGTTTTTGGTGGATGGCCTTATCTTGCCTTTGATTATGTTATTAATGCTGGTGGCCTTCCTTCAGAAGAGACTTATCCCTACTGCGTTGGTAATGGAGGTTGTTACCCATGTCCTGCTCCTGGATACAATGAAACTTTATGTGGACCTGCAGTTCCTTATTGCAACGCTACTGCTTACCCTTGCAGACAAGGATAAGTTCCAATTGCAGCAAAAATTGAAGACTGGAAGGCTTTATCCAAAGATGAAGACTCTATTAAGCAATAACTCTTTGAAATAGGTCCTCTCTCTGTTGCTCTCGATGCTTCTTATCTATAATTTTACAAAAAAGGTATTTCTGCACCAAAATTCTGCTCTAAGACTACCCTAAATCACGCAGTTCTTTTGACTGGTTATGGTATTGATAATGGTGTTGAATTCTGGAATGTCAAGAACAGTTGGGGAGCTAAATGGGGAGAATAAGGTTATTTCCGTCTAAAAAGAGGTGTTGGAATGTGTGGTATTAATACTTAAGTTGCTACTGCAATTGTTAGCAAGTAAGCTTACTCTGAAAAGTTTATGGAATATGAAGATTATGAACAACCATATTGAATATTTAAATGAAAATTGATTAATTATTGACTTCTATATATTATATATCAAACAAAATATAATCCATAAATTTATAAAATCAAATTCATTAATTAATTTACTAACAACATACATGATTTCATTCATAAATTGATAAATATTTACCACAAATTTAAATGACTCTTTTTCAACAATAATAAATACTTAAATTTCTTTTTTTTAAATTAAGCTGCCTAAAAAGTAATCAAAAAATATTTTTAAGCATTTCTGTCTTAAAATAAAAAAGGTTAATAAATTTAAATAGTTAATTAATACAATTTTCTATTATTCCACAAAAAATTCAAATACTTATTTCTGTTTTCATAATAATATAATTTTACTTTTAAATTATGTTAAGTTTTAAGCAATTTAATCACTTTTTAAACAAATTTTCAAAGTAAAATTGGAAAACTTCTTTTCAAATATAAAAACTAAATGAGTTTATTTTTTATAAAATAATTTAAAAGCAATAAATATCTAATTAATAAAATACTATTATTATATTAGTTTAAAAGAATAATTAAAAAAAATTAAAAATAAATATTTTTAATATTAATTCATTATTTATCAAATTATAATTGCAACTATTTATCTGCTTTAACTCTAATACTGTTTAGTTTCTATGCACAAGTATATAATTAATTAATTTATTTATTTATTTATTTTTATTATTTGATCATCATAGGATTCCAACATTAAAGTCAAGAGCAGGGGAAGTGGAAAGTCTTGAAGTAAGGATTTCGTAACCTCCTTCAGTAATAACAAGTGTGTGTTCGAATTAACTACTTCTTTAACCATCAGCAGTAACCTTTTTATAGTTAAGTATATTGAAAATGTTTTGATAAAATATATTTTTTTACAGCAGTCCAGTCATCAGGCCATAAGACATCTTGGTGAGTACCCTGGTTAATCATAGGCTCTATAGTAAAAACGTGACCAACTTTCATGAAATTAGGAGCCTTATTTTTGGGGTAGTGAGGAATGGTAGGCATAATGTGGAAAAGATTACCAATACCATGTCCACAATAAGTTCTATTGATTTCTAAACCCCTTTCGTGAATATACTTACCAATAATATTACCGACATCTCTATACATAGTACCAGGCTTGCAAATTTTGATGGCTTCTTCTAAACATCTATATGAATGTTCTACCTATAAAAGTTAATATTTTTTAAGAGATTAGTTATTTTAAGCAATTAATTAATAATTTTGATTTATTGATCAATCAATCGATTGAAAATATTTATTATATTTTTTTAGAATAATGGCAATAGATTCAATATCTATGCTATTAGCACTGTCAAGAATAAGAAAAATAAATATACATTTTGATTATTTTCTTCAACTTTAAATATTTATTTTTTTTTTCATAGTTTTTTCATTTAGATTTGCATTTCAATAAACTGATCCAAAATAATAAATTTATTTGTGAAGATAATTTGAATTAATTACCAAATAAGCAGATGATTCAGCAACTTTACCTACATGATAAGTTTCATTTAAATCTGTATGATAGCCAAATTTATAAAGAGAAATATCTAAGTTGACTATATCTCCTTCTTCAAGAGGTCTATCATCTGGAATACCATGGCAAATAACTTCGTTAACACTAGTACAAATACTCTTGGGGAAATTGTGATAGTTTAGAGGTGAGGGATATGCATCATTTTCAATAATGAATTGATGAACTGCCTTATCAATTTCATCGGTAGTGATACCTGGTCTAACAAGACTGTGACCTAAGTCAAGAGCTTATCTGCCTATTATAATTTAAAGCAATAAATAAATATTTAATTTCTTAATCAATATTATAAAATAGTATTCATTCAATAAGCTAGTAGAAATGCTAATTTTAACATTTTTTATTTTAAAATTTCATTTAATAGCTTGCTTTTATATAAATGTTCAATTATTTACCCAACAAAGAAACCTTTCTCATCTTTTCAATATCTTCGAATGATTTTACTTCAATAACTTTGTTTGTGAATTTGGAGTTTATTTCATCGTTAGGAATACCGCTTGTAGCATAATCAGGCTTTTTAATGTGCTCAGGTACATACAATCTAGGGGATATTTTTCCTGGTCTTAAAGTACCCTAAATCATTAAAAAAATAGATTTAACTTCATGATAAATCTTTAATTGCGTAATTGCAATTATATAATTGACAAACATTTTACTGTATAATTGAATTTGCTTTTAGCAACAGCTTATTCTTCCTCTAAATATTAATAATTAAAATATTTTTTAATTTATTGCTGGCTGATATTCTATTCTTTTGCTTGTTTTTCATTCTAAAAAATTACATTTTTTATGGAATAGCTTATGAATTGGCCAGAAAGTTTTAAAACAATCTTGTGAGCAGAAATAAGAAGGAGCTAATCCTAACTTAAGACAAGTAGGGCAATGCATACTTGCAGGTTTTCCACAACCTATAGTGCTGCAAGATTGGAGAACTTGAGACTTAGGCTTATCTTCAGTTGTTTTTTCTGTTGTGGTTGTATCTTTGACGTCCATTTATCTACTTTTTACTAACTAATTTACTAACCAAAGTAATTATGATTAACTATTAAATTTGCAAAATTAATCTGTATTTATATTATAATTAAATTAATTCTTTCTAAGAAGATCTCTCATTAATTACTTAAATTAGTAATTAGAGTATAAAAATTTTAAGCGAAAGTAGTAATTAAAGATTTGTTTATTTTAATTTAATATAATAATCTCAAAATAAAAAATACTTAGTTATGTTAGACATATTGCTAATAAAAATAAATCAATTAAACCCTATTCTAAAAATTAATAAAATAGTTATTAATGGTATAATTAATACACAAAAAAAATAATTCTAACTTAATCTTATAAATGCTTTTTAATATATTATTATAACAAATTTATCTTAGAAAAATAAAAAAATAATAGTTGTTTATCGAGTCTACAATTTAATTAATATCATTTTTTATTTATTTAGCAAGTATTTTTAATAAATTAAAAATTAATTGATTAAATTCTATTTTACAATACCTGTTGTAAAATCAGATAGTATGAGTTGCTTTTGAAATATTAAATTTAAAAATATTTTTTATTTATTTCTCAATTTGAATTACTTCTCTCAACTAACAATTATTCTATCTATCTTTTTGAATAAAACTACACTATCCAAGCAAGTAACTTCAAAAAATATTTTTAAATTAGAAAAATATTTTTAAGATTTAAATAATTTAAGTGTATTTAATTCGAAAATATAATTAGCGTTTTTATTATTTAAATATAAAATTTAAGTCATGTCAAATGTTGGTTTGAAAAATATTATTTGTTAAAAAAAGATGCTGTTTGAAATAAAAATATATGATAATTACAAAGAAGGATAATAGGTAACTTTTAATTTAATAAAATCTATTAAATTAACAAATTTCTATTTAAGATACAATTTTTTAATATTGTATCCAAAAATATTATTTGTTAAAAAAAGATGTTGTCTTAAATAAAAATATACGATAATTACATATAAGGCTAATTAATAGATAAATTTTAATCTAATAAAATCTATTAAAATAACTAATTTTTTTGTGATACATAGGTCTATCATTCTAAACTCATCGCTCACCCATTAAATTTAAATAGTTTTTTTGAATTTTTTAAGCTAATTTTTTGACTTATTATTTATCATAAAGCAATCAATAAATACTATGAATTATTCTTTGAATTTTATTTTTTAATTTTTAAAATATACAGATAAATTCCATTAGTTACTTATTTATCCATTAAAATATGAATAAAATTTTTAAAAATTATTTTAAATTTTGTAAAATGATAAAACAAAAATACAAAAATAAGTTTATCTTAGTATATAAATACTACAAAGTCTACAAAAGAATATCGAAAAATTTTGTAAAGAATTATGCTTTTTGATATCAAATTAATGAAAATAGTAAACTAAGAATAGAAGAAAATAAAATTAATAGAAATAACTCTTTAAATTAAATGATCGATAAGCTTCTAATCACTTTAAAAAATTTATATATATACTTTAATTTCTCTTAGATAGTTGCAAACTCAATCAAGGCCATGTTTAGAAATTATAACAAAAATTAGACAATTTTTTGAAGTTTTTTGTTATTAAATATTTGGTCCTAATTATTGCTAAATCTCAGTAAGTTTGTATGTCTTTTATATTAATTTTGTGAGACTGAAAACAAAATGATAAACAAATAAAAAAAATACCAGAGACAATTTATTAAAATTAGTTAACTTTAATATTTTAAATATTTTATGGTAAAATGATTATAGATAAACCTAATTTACTTATTCTTTTATATTTGTCTCTTTGCTTCTTTCTTTTATCTAAGTTACTAAAATAAAAAGTCTACAAATAATTTTGAAACATTATGGCTAATGCTGAATTTTAGTTTAGAAAATTAAACTATTTATTCAAATTAATGAATAACAGAAACAATTAGGCCTTAAGTTAGTTATCTTTAAGCACTTTTAATCTAAATCCACAATATTTTTAAGTATTTTACAACTAACATTTTAATTATGACGCACACTAATAATTTAAGATTATAAATGAATTTATGGTAAAAATGAACTTGTACACTATGAAAATTAAATTATTGATTAAAATAATGAATAATAGAAACAAAATTGCTTTATCTTATCTTTGAGTACTTTTTAATAATTCACGATATTTTTAAGTATTTAGCATCTTATATTCAAATTTTGGCAATAATAATTTAAGGATTTTAAATGAGTTTCTGGTAAAATTAAACATGAATATTATGAAATTGAAAATTAGAGAGTGATTACATTTTTTAATTAGGTTTTTGTGATATCGTAATTTATATAAAATCAATCATGCTTATATCTAAAATTTAATTGCAAATATATATAAGTTTAAAATTAATATGACTATAAAAATGATCACTTCTTGATAATTTTTGAGCATCGCTCATCTTTACTTATCAGAGATTTTTAAGAATATTTATATAAAAAATAAAAGCTTTTATTATTCACATATTTATGGTCTATTTATTTCAAATTTTACAATTATTTCATGTATTAATTATGATATTTATAAAAAGTCTACAATTTTGATGCTTACTATTATAAGAGTTCCTAAAATATCTTCAAATTATTTCACGAAAACAATCAATCAACATATTTGTAAATTTTAAATCATATATCATGTTAAATTTTAACCAAAAAATATTTCATTTTTAATTTTTTAATAGAGTTTTTTATTTTAGTTTAATAATGATTTTATAAAATTTTTAAGTATGAATTTATTGCGTAAAAATAAAATCTAAAATATTTAAATTAAAACAGATAAATAAGTAAAAGCAGAATAATATATATATTTATTGATAAGATTATTAAAAATATTTCATAAAAAAAATTGCTATGAATCTAAAATTATTCAAAAAATAATTTCTTTTGTAATCCAATAATCATTTTATTGAAAATTAGGAAAAAACAAAGTATTTTCTAATTTTGGTTATATTCATTTAAAAAAATGAAAAACAATCTTGAATAATTTCCTTACTAAATCAAAAAAAAATTATCAATGTTTGTTCAAGATGATTATGAGAAGAATATCACATAAATATTTTATATTTATCTTTAATTTGTAAATTATTAATTTTCGAATTATCTATTTACATTAAATTTAGATTACAAATTTGGAAATGCTGAAAAATAAATAGTAAAAATTGTAATTTTTTACTTCTTATATTTAGTGCTCAATATATTTATTTATTTGTTTCTTGTTCAAATGATAAAAAAGGTATAAAAAAGAGGTTTTAATTTAAGTTTATAATTGATTTTAATTAAATAAATAAATAAAATTAAATGAAATTAAAAACTACTTTACTATTCTTGATAATAGCAGGATTTTTGCCTTTGATTTTAGCTGGCTCTTGCCGCTTTTATACTGACAAAGATGGTAATTGCGTATCAAAGTGTGTGTATCCTTAAATAGGAAATGCTGATACTAAAACTTGTTTGACTGATGATAGTTATTGTACTTAATTTTTCATCTAAACCTACAATGTCTGTTCAAGCTAGTGTCCAAAAGGATTTGCTATAAAAGCTGCATAAGGAAAAAAATACTAATATTGTATTCCTTGCTAATTCTAAGATGAAAACGAAAAATGCTATGAGACTTGTCCATTTGATATGATTACAGACTATACTACTCAAAAATGCTTGAGTTCCCCTTCTTAGTGTTAAGCTTACTTTATTAGGGAATCATAAGCTTGCATATCTGTATGTCCTCCTACTTATATTGTTGATAACACTCAAACTCCGAAACTATGTGTTAACTGTTATGCTAGTGGAGCTTGTGCTACAAACAATGATGGAAATTAGAAACCAAGCATTGATAATAATAACAATAACAATGGAAACTCAGGTGCTATTAAGAATATTTCCTGTAATCTTTATCTTGCAGCTAATATGTATGAATGTTTGCCTTCATGTCCTCAATAATAGATTGCTTTACCTTAAGTTTAAGGCTAATCTTACATCTAATGTTAGTTGTGTCCTCCTTCTTTGCCTTATGTCAGCAATGATGGATCTACTTGTGTTAATTAATGCAATATTGGGGAAGTTTTGTACATGTAAAATTGTATTTTAATTTCTCAATGCAAATTTAATGTCTATACAGATGATAATAAAAACTAATGGTGTGTTAAAAATTGTCCTCCTAATTAGATGCCTGTTTAAGTTAAAGATTAACAATATAGCATTTGCTAGTCTTGCTCTGCTGATAAATTCTTTGATCCTTTATTAAATTAATGTGCTGATACTTGTCCAATCTAAGATGCAACTGGAAAATTTTGTTTACCAAGTATAAAGAGTTGTAATGGCTACATATCAATTGATTAAAAGAAATGCTTAGCAAACTGCCCTTCAGATTAGTATGCTGAGAAGGGATAAAACTTTAATTAATTCTAATGTGTTGCTGAATGCTAAAAGGGTCATTTCATTTTAACAGAAAATAAAGATAATATTGTGACTAATTATTGTGTTGAAACTTGTCCCTTTTTTTAATTTGTTGGAGCAAATAATACCTGTAGTCCAATAACTTAATGCACTAATTACTTGTCTATGGATGGATTAACCTGCCTTACTTCATGTCCAGCTGGATAATTCCCTTAATTACTACCTACTTAGAAATTATTAACATGCTTGCCCTGTATGCAAAAGCTTTCTTCAGATGGTAAATCTTGTAATGATAGCTGTGGTACTGATGAACTATATGATGTTTAACTTAGATAATGCTAAAATTAATCTTAATGTACAGGAATAAAATAAGATGGTATGTGCTTAACTCAATGCTAACTAGGTTATGTCCTCTCTATGGATAGCGCTATCAAAACTTGTGTGCCTATAAGTAGCTGTGCTAGTTATGTGTCAGCTGATAGATAGTCTTGTGTTAAAACCTGCGGACCTGATGAGGGTATAATGCCTTTGACTAATTAGTTATTCTGTGTTATTTGTCCCTTAGGCTTAGATACAGATGGAATAAGCTGCAGATCAAAATGTCCAAGCAGTTAAATATTTGATATTGCTAGCTTATCTTGTAAAGATATCAATAAATGCACCGGTATATTGAGTGCTAATGGATAAAGATGTGTTAGTGAGTGCCAATTTCCTGAAGTAAAACCTTCCCCATAAGCTACTTAATGTGCTTACAAGTGTGAAAGTGGTCAACTATTATAAGAAAATGGTGTATGTATAGATCCTAGTAATTGTACAGGTTACTAATCATCTAATGGATAATATTGCGTTTAAAATTGCAACTATATGCTTGAAATTGTAGGTGATTCAAATTCTACTCCAAAAAC